>NW_019384873.1:480774-506824 GCF_000671375.1 Centruroides sculpturatus
GGTATATATATTCAGATAGGTCAAAAAAAAAAAAAAAAAAAAAAAAAAACAGCCATTTTCAAGTTTTCTATCCAAGCCTTTTGCTAGTTAGTCAAGAACTATTTATTACATACTAAAATTTCAATTTTACCAAGAACTAAAATCCAAAAAGATTGTGCAGGATCCTCTAAATTTCAAATTTTCGAAATCCTGTAGAATTCACGTTTTTCAACACCACTTGCTTTAAAGAAGTAAGTCCACTTCTCAAAAGGACATTTTTCTCCATCATTCTTAGCTTATGGTGCATCCAAGAAATTAAACTTGAGTAAGTTTCCAAAATTGAAATGAAAATTGTTAATAAATATAAAATTATTCCATATACAAAAAAGTTAAACATTTTAATAATAAAAGATATCCAAAAACTAAAGGGGAAAAATATCTGATGTATTAAAATCCATATAATGAAAAAATTATAATACAACTGAAAATATTTTCAAAACTTCAGTCAAGAATAAATTTATTGTGTTGTATTATTTTTTTAAAATACACAAATAATTCAAAATAATAGATTTTTCTCCTGAATTAAGATTAATGCATTTTTACAGATTTATGACATTAATATGTATGTACAGAAATAGAATTGGAGTATTAATCATAAATAAAATGCATAAGACCACAGATTTATTGCTACACAATATAATAAAATACTTATGACTAGCATGACAAAAATGAATATATATATATATATAATCTTTTCTTTCTTGATCCCCTTTCTGTACAAAATTCATGCATTACTGCATAAGTAGACTGAAAATGCATATTTTGCATCCTCTAGTCAAAAATTTACAAATTTCTTAAATTTTATTTTATAATTAAAAGTATATTAACATGTTACTGTACACTTATGTATTTTATCTTTTCATTAAAAATCACTTTCATAACAACAGAATAAACTATTTTAGATAACTTCCAGCACAATATTAGCTAGTGAGGCACTCTGTACTGGAAAGTTCTGTTTACAAAAGGATTCTTAGTCTCTTATTTGTATAGAAAAAGTAATAGAGGTAATTAATTTTTTCCCATACATACACTTTTAAGCAAATATTGTTTTAATATACTTCATTTATGCTCAGCTACAAAAAAAGCTTAATTCAAATTTTTTATATCTGTATCAAATAATATGGAGTTTGAAGTTGGATTTTAAATTTATTTTGTAATATACAAAGAAGATTGCTTTAAATATTTAAGTATATAAATATATATAGATATTTAAATAGATACAATCAATCTCTGCTATATATATAAATAATTATGTATTTTAGAAATCTAGTTGATTGTTTTGTGTTTGCTCAACTATTTTTGCTTTTAACTAACATAAATGAAAAAAATGAAATAAAATAAAACAATTTCTTTAATAAACTTTACATAATTTTTATTGAGTAGTAAATGTTTGAATATTCATGAACAAACTTAACATTGTATATATTCTAGTTAAGCAAAATTTCAGTTAAACATTTATTTAAATTTCTGGAAATTGGAGAGAATTGATAAAAATCATTAAATTATTATTAAATCATCATAAAAAAATGCAGTTATTTGACTTTTGTATATAACTCCTGGGGTACATATAACCATATAAAATTGATGTTAAAAAAATGTTTTAAGTGAAACAAAAGTGTAAATATGCATTAGAAAAAGAATAGCTGAACTAAAGTTTGGTTTTCCTTTTTGTATTATTCATAGTTTAAAGTATCACAAAATTTATGTTACTAATTGGAACTGAATAGTTATTCCAAATAAGAGAAAGGATGCAGGATAAAAATATATATCACTGAAAAGATCCAAATAAGCATAACATGAATTGCTCAACATTCAAGTAAATGTTATTGACAGACAAAGAAATTAATATTCATATGAACTACATATATGCAATAATGGCAAAAGTAAATTATTATATTTCCCATATTTTACTACAGTAGTTCTCAACTTGTGTCCTGCAAAACCCACAAATAAAATTAATTTTTGAGCTTTAATAGTTAAAATATGTACAAAAAATTTATTTAAATAAAATTTCAAAAATTAATATTCCATAAGAAAAAGAGAATCTATGCAAAGACTAGAGCTCAAATTTGTAGAAAGTAAAATTCATCAAGTCTAATGATGGAAGAATTGAATATATTTGATTTTTTCCTCTGTATTCAATTTCTTGAATTCAATAACTAAAGTCCTATCAGAGAAACTGTTTTCCAGGAATTTAGCAATCTTTGAATACTTAAGTGTTCATTCAGCAATTTACAAAAAAAGTTAAATGCCATTCAATTCTTCCACTAGTTGAACTCCTACCACATTTGCTTATGAAGTCATCTGCAAAAATTTATCCTTCATATTAATTACAAGTTTGAATTAATATCATTTTTTTTCAATTATTAATTTTTTTATGTCAAATTGTTTTTTATTTGCTGTATTATTTCTAATCAGTAAAAGTTGTTAGGTTTCAAAAAAAAAATTTTTTTTTACCAAGATGGAGTTATGCAATTAAGATAAGTTGGGAACTGTTGCTTTATTAAGTAGGAAATACTGTAAAATACTTAAAACTATGTCTAATAAATTGTTAATACATAAAATATAGTTTTAGATGTTCCAGTTTGTTACACATATTTAATTTTTGAAATAATTATTATTTGTTACAATCAAAATAAATGCTATTAATGATTATAATATATACTATTTTATACAAATCACATTAAGTATTTTACTACTTTTACCATATATTGATGAGTTTCTCTTTTATTGTCACATGTGTAAACTTTGTAATCTACATAAGTCTTTCTTTCCAAAACCATCTGTCACTGTCCTTTGTATATATAAAATTTATTGTGCTAACACTAAAAAAATAGTAAAAACAAATTATTTTGTCATTGTTAATTTGTTAATTCAGAGCAAATTATGTTACACTTACTCAGTACACTGCAGTGATTATTCATTTGGATTTTGAATTTAGTTTAATTAGACTGTGTTGTAACTGTAGCTAATACTGTCAATTATATGAAAGAAAAATAACTAACTAAATTATAATCAGGAAATTAGTTATTTTTTAGAATTAGTTCTTTAAAATAATAAACCAAATCTCTCTTTTTGTGCTGACACTTTAGATAAAATTTTCAAATGTGATTTATCAGATATATTTCCATTTACAAGAAATAATTTGCATATTTTACTATCAATATGCCATTGCACATTGTACTAAACCAATGTTTCCCAACCCATTTGTGACGAGAGTGCCTCAGGTGTGTTGTAAAAATATTAAAATATTTTTAGAATTTTGAATATGCTCTATTCTAAAATATCATTTATTTTTCATATTTTTCTGCCAGCCAATTGAAAGAAGAAGGAGGTATTCACTACAATGTCAACTGTGCAAAATTTGTGGCATTGGCATATTCCTCACAAAAGTTGCATTTGTCTATGCATATGTTGAAATACCAATTTTTTGAGTTTTTGTTTTAGTAAGTTTAATTTCTGTATTATCAAAATATTTTTCAATCATGTATAATTTTTTAAATTTTAAATATTTTTTTGGATCACCTGTAAAAATTGTAGTAGAATCTTATTAAATTCAAATTGTGTTACTAATCCAAATAAGTTGAGAAACACTGTACTAAACAATATTGCATTTATGAAATCAAATTTATATCTTGTATAATATTTTCAATATAATTTCTAGATCTTAAATCTACTGCTTGATACACCTGTACTTTAACAGTAAAGTACTTTGTTAACTAATCAAGTATAATGCTGTTCAAAGTAATAGTCAAACACCATCTTTACACAGCAAAAACATATAATGTTTTTGGTCTAATTTATAGATCATCAGAAATCTTCATTAATGAAATAATAAATTTGTCTGACCATTCCAACTGGAAAACAAAATTTAAAATGCTCGAACGTTTCAAATTTCAATAAATGTTAACATACTAAAAATAATTAGTTAACTTCTAACTCACTCTTGGTCTTTGGTTGTGATATATATTTTTTATTTTGTATGTATTAAACAGAACACTTAACAGTCTCTTAGAACTGTAACAACATTTTTGTTTTAAAATACATGTTGAAAATTTTAGGAAGAAAAAGAACTTTTATTATTTAAATTTAAATAATGAATAAATTATAAAATGAATCTTTTTTGACTTCTATCTCTTTATAGTCCTACTAATCTAAACAACTAACAAACTATACAAACAAACACTAATACAACTAACATACTAACAAACTAATTCAATAACTAGTTTAGATTAGCAATAGTACATTGTATTTGCTTCAATTCTTACTTTCAAAAGATGACACTCCTACTTTAAATAAGATTTATGATTGTGTAAGATAACACTGTAATGTTATATTGTTACTAATGGAGATCAAAAAATAAATATAGCAAAATTATAAAATTATTTTGAAAAAAAATGTGAAAAATAGCCACATCTTCAGGAATTTTATAATTAAAATTACTGGAAACTTTACTGTCAAAATAGGAAATAAATATATATTCACATCATAACTTCCACACACACCAGGTTGTATAATAAAATTTAACTTACTCAAGCCTGTAACTGATGTGAAAAGGTAAAATTTGAAACAACAAACATTTTCTGAACACCTTCCGTGTTCTTGATCAGGTAATCTATCTGGATTCTTTTAAAAATTTCGTGACGATGTTCCAGAATAAAGAATCCAGCTAGATTACCTAATCAAGAACACGGAAGGTGTTCAGAAAACATTTGTTGTTTCAAATTTTACCTTTTCACGTCGGTTACAAGCTTGAGTAAGTTAATTTTTATTATACATTCACATCATTTCTAAAAATGTGCAAAAGGTAGAGTTACAACTGGAGCAAATTTACAAAGCAATCAGTAAGTAATATAAATGAATAAAGAAATTAAAGATGCATTTAACGAACAATAATCAATTAAATTTTTATAACTAAAATACCAAATTGATTGTATCTATTTTTACTTCTTAATTTGTTCCTAAAGGCATTTTATAATACAACAAATAGTACTAAATTCAGAATTTAGTACTAACTAAATTATAAAGATATTTCATTTTAATAAAAAAAATTTAAAAATTAAGATCAAAATGTGAAATTTTTACTAATTATTTCAGAACAACATTGGAAATGTTTATAGTAAGTTCAAGAAAAAAACGCAATGCAATTTTAAAAAACTTAAAAAAATAAAGAAAAGAAAATCACAATCAACTTTTACTGTATTTAATATATGGGAATATTCTGATTGATATGACAAAATCCCTGAATGAATAAGGTGAAGGCATACATACTTATATGATATATCTTACGAAAATTTTCTCCGATTATGCAAACTGTTTCAAAAAATAAAAATTATTTAAAATGTAAAAATTTCACATCTATGCATAACAAACATTTTTTGACATCACTCTAACACTAAAAAAATTTAATCAAAATCTCTTTCAATATTCTAACATGAATATGATTTGGTTTTTGAATAATTATGCATATATAATTTTGCACATGAAACTGGATAATATATATTTAAGATAGAGTTACTTTTTCAAATCATGACATACTCTCTATTGAATCAGAAAATAGGTTTCAGTTTTTAAATCCATATTCTGATTCAGTAAGTTTAATAGTTACTCTCATGATTTGTTTTAAAGATTAATATAGATGCTAATATATAATTGTTTTTTGCAGAATATGTAATCTAATAAAAAAATTACAGTTTTCTGCAATAAAGGCATCTTCCTACCATTATTGAGCATCTACTATTTTGATTTTTTCCATCAAAAAATATGTAATTTCTATAAACAGCTATGAGAAAATTTACTTTTATATATACACATATACTGCACACTGTCTGAAAAATATTGAAGTTGGCACTTTCACTAATTATTTTAAATTTTTTTTCCCCCTTATACATTTTAAATAGATTTATTATTAACCCCTTTACTAGATAATTTACAATGTAATATTCCAATTACTAATTAAACATATTTTATATTGTTAAATTCATATGTTCCAATCACTACATTAATATTAATAGAAGATGAAAAAATAGTAAGAACTACAATCAATTTCTTTGAATAAATTAAACTGTCATTTTAATACTCAAAAGAGCTTACTGAAAATGCATCAGTAACAGAGCAAAGAACATTATAGTAATACTTATATTATAATACAATTTTAAAATTACCATATTTTCATGTGTTTAACCCATGCTGGCATATATTCTGTAGAAAATTGTTAGAACAAAAATAAAACCTTTGCAGTATAACCCACCACCATATACTTCACAACTATATTAGCAGTCATGCTCCAAAAGCAAAATTTTATGCTTGCAATTTAAAATCATCATATGACTTGACCCATTGCATAACTCACATTCCCTTCAAATTTGCTTTTAAACACAGATAATGTGTGGATTATATACACAAAAATATGATATATATATCTAAAAAGTGCAAAGAATACTAATAAATTTATATTTATAAAATAAGCATTTAAGTTCTAATCAGTTAATTTTAATCTTATTACCTGTTTTACTTCCATGTTAACTATGCAGTTCTTAATTTTACATGTTGTAAGTAAAAAATGTTTTTGTTGATTAATAGAAATGAGAAGCCAATATAAAAATATATAGCTTTTACATTATTGTCAAGTTAAAAATATATACTCAAGTAATCATCATATTTGAGAAAAATCCATTATTGAATATCATCTCAATTATATATATATACACTTGTACATACATATATAAATATGCAAAATTTAAAACTACTCATTACAGATTATAAATCAATGAAACAAGATTGCACAAATTATTACCTGCATGTGATAACTTGAACTCTGAGCAAAATACAGTTATATAGATTCAATCTGTTTAATCTAAGTTATATTATAACTTACAGGTTAGTCAGATTAAGCAGATGGCTTTATCCTTGACAGTTTTTAAAATTATTCATAATGAAGAAAGGAAGTAAAAAAAAATAAATGCTATTTACTTATTATTTTTTTTTCTAATGAACTTTCTTCAAAATAACAAATATTCAAATAAATCACAGAAATAAAATATTGATATTAACACTCATAACGAATTATGTTAATATAAAATTAGTACTATCTATAAATAGAATATTTTATATATTGAAATTATATTAAAAACTTTANTTTTTTCTGCCATAATAACTAACTTTTTTCTGTACCCCTAAACAACCTATCGCGTACCCCTAGGGGTACGCGTACCACAGATTGGGAATCGCTGCCTTAAATCATAGCACTAAAATAAAAAAAATTCTATAAATTGTTTTTTGTGTATATATTGTTCATATTTGTGTATTGGAACTCCTGGCCATTTATGTGGAATTACATTTGATAATTCATTGAATGCTGGATTGTCTTGAAATGCCTTAAAATTTTGCTAGATAATATTAAAAACTATGAATTTTATTCTTTTTTGACTTAATGTGAAAATTAACAGTATTTCTTTAGGGGAAAAAACAACAAACATTTCTTAATGTTTGTTGTTTTTGACGTGGTTGCTGTATCTTCAAATTCTGTGTGTAGCTACACACAGAACAAACATTTCATCTAAAAGATATGTTAATTTGATAATCGAAACAAAAAGGTTATTTCATAAAAATCATTTTCCATTAACTTATTAATAGACAACCCAAAAAGATAAACTTAATGCATAAATTGAATGCTGTTCACCTAGTTCGGATTTTTATTTTTTAAAACTCACTTAATATATTAGAATTTATATTAGTAATATAATTTACTTTTTATTTATTCGTGAAGTAATAACTGAATAAGTTCATGTTTTATTCATGTACTAAATTCATTTAGTATCCCCAGTTAAAAGAATGGCGACTGATGGGCATTTGGATACTAAATTAAAAAGGACAAATCTTTATGAATTCTGGCTCACGATGAAATTGGCTGAAATTTTATGTTATGTTTTTGACTAACTGATCAGAAGTCTCAATGGATCCGAAACTCGAAAATGATTATTATTTTGTTAGAGCCATTCAAATTACTCTTTAATAAATTCCGAAATATCACGTAAGATCCTGGAACAAGATGTCAGATATGAGAGAAAAGTGCTTCGCTGCACTTTTCTGTTATATCTGACATGGAATAGCACGAATCACTGCATAACACGAATACAATGCAGAAGTGGTTGAATATGTAGTAAGGTTTAGGCTAGCAGTGATATTGTGATTAGGTTAGTGCTGTTTTATTTAACGACGTTTTGATGTTTTCTAATAAATCGAATCATTTTCATATTTATATCATTGTTAACATAATCGCACATTTAACCACTCCTGCATTGCTTTCGTGTTACGAAGATGCATTGATACCATCCTGGTATATATATTCAGATAGGTCTAACAAAAAAAAAAAAAAACAGCCATTTTCAAGTTTTCTATCCAAGCCTTTTGCTAGTTAGTCAAGAACTATTTATTACATACTAAAATTTCAATTTTACCAAGAACTAAAATCCAAAAAGATTGTGCAGGATCCTCTAAATTTCAAATTTTCGAAATCCTGTAGAATTCACGTTTTTCAACACCACTTGCTTTAAAGAAGTCCACTTCTCAAAAGGACATTTTTCTCCATCATTCTTAGCTTATGGTGCATCCAAGAAATTAAACTTGAGTAAGTTTCCAAAATTGAAATGAAAATTGTTAATAAATATAAAATTATTCCATATACAAAAAAGTTAAACATTTTAATAATAAAAGATATCCAAAAACTAAAGGGGAAAAATATCTGATGTATTAAAATCCATATAATGAAAAAATTATAATACAACTGAAAATATTTTCAAAACTTCAGTCAAGAATAAATTTATTGTGTTGTATTATTTTTTTAAAATACACAAATAATTCAAAATAATAGATTTTTCTCCTGAATTAAGATTAATGCATTTTTACAGATTTATGACATTAATATGTATGTACAGAAATAGAATTGGAGTATTAATCATAAATAAAATGCATAAGACCACAGATTTATTGCTACACAATATAATAAAATACTTATGACTAGCATGACAAAAATGAATATATATATATATATATAATCTTTTCTTTCTTGATCCCCTTTCTGTACAAAATTCATGCATTACTGCATAAGTAGACTGAAAATGCATATTTTGCATCCTCTAGTCAAAAATTTACAAATTTCTTAAATTTTATTTTATAATTAAAAGTATATTAACATGTTACTGTACACTTATGTATTTTATCTTTTCATTAAAAATCACTTTCATAACAACAGAATAAACTATTTTAGATAACTTCCAGCACAATATTAGCTAGTGAGGCACTCTGTACTGGAAAGTTCTGTTTACAAAAGGATTCTTAGTCTCTTATTTGTATAGAAAAAGTAATAGAGGTAATTAATTTTTTCCCATACATACACTTTTAAGCAAATATTGTTTTAATATACTTCATTTATGCTCAGCTACAAAAAAAGCTTAATTCAAATTTTTTATATCTGTATCAAATAATATGGAGTTTGAAGTTGGATTTTAAATTTATTTTGTAATATACAAAGAAGATTGCTTTAAATATTTAAGTATATAAACATATATATAGATATTTAAATAGATACAATCAATCTCTGCTATATATATAAATAATTATGTATTTTAGAAATCTAGTTGATTGTTTTGTGTTTGCTCAACTATTTTTGCTTTTAACTAACATAAATGAAAAAAATGAAATAAAATAAAACAATTTCTTTAATAAACTTTACATAATTTTTATTGAGTAGTAAATGTTTGAATATTCATGAACAAACTTAACATTGTATATATTCTAGTTAAGCAAAATTTCAGTTAAACATTTATTTAAATTTCTGGAAATTGGAGAGAATTGATAAAAATCATTAAATTATTATTAAATCATCATAAAAAAATGCAGTTATTTGACTTTTGTATATAACTCCTGGGGTACATATAACCATATAAAATTGATGTTAAAAAAATGTTTTAAGTGAAACAAAAGTGTAAATATGCATTAGAAAAAGAATAGCTGAACTAAAGTTTGGTTTTCCTTTTTGTATTATTCATAGTTTAAAGTATCACAAAATTTATGTTACTAATTGGAACTGAATAGTTATTCCAAATAAGAGAAAGGATGCAGGATAAAAATATATATCACTGAAAAGATCCAAATAAGCATAACATGAATTGCTCAACATTCAAGTAAATGTTATTGACAGACAAAGAAATTAATATTCATATGAACTACATATATGCAATAATGGCAAAAGTAAATTATTATATTTCCCATATTTTACTACAGTAGTTCTCAACTTGTGTCCTGCAAAACCCACAAATAAAATTAATTTTTGAGCTTTAATAGTTAAAATATGTACAAAAAATTTATTTAAATAAAATTTCAAAAATTAATATTCCATAAGAAAAAGAGAATCTATGCAAAGACTAGAGCTCAAATTTGTAGAAAGTAAAATTCATCAAGTCTAATGATGGAAGAATTGAATATATTTGATTTTTTCCTCTGTATTCAATTTCTTGAATTCAATAACTAAAGTCCTATCAGAGAAACTGTTTTCCAGGAATTTAGCAATCTTTGAATACTTAAGTGTTCATTCAGCAATTTACAAAAAAAGTTAAATGCCATTCAATTCTTCCACTAGTTGAACTCCTACCACATTTGCTTATGAAGTCATCTGCAAAAATTTATCCTTCATATTAATTACAAGTTTGAATTAATATCATTTTTTTTAATTATTAATTTTTTTATGTCAAATTGTTTTTTATTTGCTGTATTATTTCTAATCAGTAAAAGTTGTTAGGTTTCAAAAAAAAAATTTTTTTTTACCAAGATGGAGTTATGCAATTAAGATAAGTTGGGAACTGTTGCTTTATTAAGTAGGAAATACTGTAAAATACTTAAAACTATGTCTAATAAATTGTTAATACATAAAATATAGTTTTAGATGTTCCAGTTTGTTACACATATTTAATTTTTGAAATCATTATTATTTGTTACAATCAAAATAAATGCTATTAATGATTATAATATATACTATTTTATACAAATCACATTAAGTATTTTACTACTTTTACCATATATTGATGAGTTTCTCTTTTATTGTCACATGTGTAAACTTTGTAATCTACATAAGTCTTTCTTTCCAAAACCATCTGTCACTGTCCTTTGTATATATAAAATTTATTGTGCTAACACTAAAAAAATAGTAAAAACAAATTATTTTGTCATTGTTAATTTGTTAATTCAGAGCAAATTATGTTACACTTACTCAGTACACTGCAGTGATTATTCATTTGGATTTTGAATTTAGTTTAATTAGACTGTGTTGTAACTGTAGCTAATACTGTCAATTATATGAAAGAAAAATAACTAACTAAATTATAATCAGGAAATTAGTTATTTTTTAGAATTAGTTCTTTAAAATAATAAACCAAATCTCTCTTTTTGTGCTGACACTTTAGATAAAATTTTCAAATGTGATTTATCAGATATATTTCCATTTACAAGAAATAATTTGCATATTTTACTATCAATATGCCATTGCACATTGTACTAAACCAATGTTTCCCAACCCATTTGTGACGAGAGTGCCTCAGGTGTGTTGTAAAAATATTAAAATATTTTTAGAATTTTGAATATGCTCTATTCTAAAATATCATTTATTTTTCATATTTTTCTGCCAGCCAATTGAAAGAAGAAGGAGGTATTCACTACAATGTCAACTGTGCAAAATTTGTGGCATTGGCATATTCCTCACAAAAGTTGCATTTGTCTATGCATATGTTGAAATACCAATTTTTTGAGTTTTTGTTTTAGTAAGTTTAATTTCTGTATTATCAAAATATTTTTCAATCATGTATAATTTTTTAAATTTTAAATATTTTTTTGGATCACCTGTAAAAATTGTAGTAGAATCTTATTAAATTCAAATTGTGTTACTAATCCAAATAAGTTGAGAAACACTGTACTAAACAATATTGCATTTATGAAATCAAATTTATATCTTGTATAATATTTTCAATATAATTTCTAGATCTTAAATCTACTGCTTGATACACCTGTACTTTAACAGTAAAGTACTTTGTTAACTAATCAAGTATAATGCTGTTCAAAGTAATAGTCAAACACCATCTTTACACAGCAAAAACATATAATGTTTTTGGTCTAATTTATAGATCATCAGAAATCTTCATTAATGAAATAATAAATTTGTCTGACCATTCCAACTGGAAAACAAAATTTAAAATGCTCGAATGTTTCAAATTTCAATAAATGTTAACATACTAAAAATAATTAGTTAACTTCTAACTCACTCTTGGTCTTTGGTTGTGATATATATTTTTTATTTTGTATGTATTAAACAGAACACTTAACAGTCTCTTAGAACTGTAACAACATTTTTGTTTTAAAATACATGTTGAAAATTTTAGGAAGAAAAAGAACTTTTATTATTTAAATTTAAATAATGAATAAATTATAAAATGAATCTTTTTTGACTTCTATCTCTTTATAGTCCTACTAATCTAAACAACTAACAAACTATACAAACAAACAAACACTAATACAACTAACATACTAACAAACTAATTCAATAACTAGTTTAGATTAGCAATAGTACATTGTATTTGCTTCAATTCTTACTTTCAAAAGATGACACTCCTACTTTAAATAAGATTTATGATTGTGTAAGATAACACTGTAATGTTATATTGTTACTAATGGAGATCAAAAAATAAATATAGCAAAATTATAAAATTATTTTGAAAAAAAATGTGAAAAATAGCCACATCTTCAGGAATTTTATAATTAAAATTACTGGAAACTTTACTGTCAAAATAGGAAATAAATATATATTCACATCATAACTTCCACACACACCAGGTTGTATAATAAAATTTAACTTACTCAAGCCTGTAACTGATGTGAAAAGGTAAAATTTGAAACAACAAACATTTTCTGAACACCTTCCGTGTTCTTGATCAGGTAATCTATCTGGATTCTTTTAAAAATTTCGTGACGATGTTCCAGAATAAAGAATCCAGCTAGATTACCTAATCAAGAACACGGAAGGTGTTCAGAAAACATTTGTTGTTTCAAATTTTACCTTTTCACGTCGGTTACAAGCTTGAGTAAGTTAATTTTTATTATACATTCACATCATTTCTAAAAATGTGCAAAAGGTAGAGTTACAACTGGAGCAAATTTACAAAGCAATCAGTAAGTAATATAAATGAATAAAGAAATTAAAGATGCATTTAACGAACAATAATCAATTAAATTTTTATAACTAAAATACCAAATTGATTGTATCTATTTTTACTTCTTAATTTGTTCCTAAAGGCATTTTATAATACAACAAATAGTACTAAATTCAGAATTTAGTACTAACTAAATTATAAAGATATTTCATTTTAATAAAAAAAATTTAAAAATTAAGATCAAAATGTGAAATTTTTACTAATTATTTCAGAACAACATTGGAAATGTTTATAGTAAGTTCAAGAAAAAAACGCAATGCAATTTTAAAAAACTTAAAAAAATAAAGAAAAGAAAATCACAATCAACTTTTACTGTATTTAATATATGGGAATATTCTGATTGATATGACAAAATCCCTGAATGAATAAGGTGAAGGCATACATACTTATATGATATATCTTACGAAAATTTTCTCCGATTATGCAAACTGTTTCAAAAAATAAAAATTATTTAAAATGTAAAAATTTCACATCTATGCATAACAAACATTTTTTGACATCACTCTAACACTAAAAAAATTTAATCAAAATCTCTTTCAATATTCTAACATGAATATGATTTGGTTTTTGAATAATTATGCATATATAATTTTGCACATGAAACTGGATAATATATATTTAAGATAGAGTTACTTTTTCAAATCATGACATACTCTCTATTGAATCAGAAAATAGGTTTCAGTTTTTAAATCCATATTCTGATTCAGTAAGTTTAATAGTTACTCTCATGATTTGTTTTAAAGATTAATATAGATGCTAATATATAATTGTTTTTTGCAGAATATGTAATCTAATAAAAAAATTACAGTTTTCTGCAATAAAGGCATCTTCCTACCATTATTGAGCATCTACTATTTTGATTTTTTCCATCAAAAAATATGTAATTTCTATAAACAGCTATGAGAAAATTTACTTTTATATATACACATATACTGCACACTGTCTGAAAAATATTGAAGTTGGCACTTTCACTAATTATTTTAAATTTTTTTTCCCCCTTATACATTTTAAATAGATTTATTATTAACCCCTTTACTAGATAATTTACAATGTAATATTCCAATTACTAATTAAACATATTTTATATTGTTAAATTCATATGTTCCAATCACTACATTAATATTAATAGAAGATGAAAAAATAGTAAGAACTACAATCAATTTCTTTGAATAAATTAAACTGTCATTTTAATACTCAAAAGAGCTTACTGAAAATGCATCAGTAACAGAGCAAAGAACATTATAGTAATACTTATATTATAATACAATTTTAAAATTACCATATTTTCATGTGTTTAACCCATGCTGGCATATATTCTGTAGAAAATTGTTAGAACAAAAATAAAACCTTTCAGTATAACCCACCACCATATACTTCACAACTATATTAGCAGTCATGCTCCAAAAGCAAAATTTTATGCTTGCAATTTAAAATCATCATATGACTTGACCCATTGCATAACTCACATTCCCTTCAAATTTGCTTTTAAACACAGATAATGTGTGGATTATATACACAAAAATATGATATATATATCTAAAAAGTGCAAAGAATACTAATAAATTTATATTTATAAAATAAGCATTTAAGTTCTAATCAGTTAATTTTAATCTTATTACCTGTTTTACTTCCATGTTAACTATGCAGTTCTTAATTTTACATGTTGTAAGTAAAAAATGTTTTTGTTGATTAATAGAAATGAGAAGCCAATATAAAAATATATAGCTTTTACATTATTGTCAAGTTAAAAATATATACTCAAGTAATCATCATATTTGAGAAAAATCCATTATTGAATATCATCTCAATTATATATATATACACTTGTACATACATATATAAATATGCAAAATTTAAAACTACTCATTACAGATTATAAATCAATGAAACAAGATTGCACAAATTATTACCTGCATGTGATAACTTGAACTCTGAGCAAAATACAGTTATATAGATTCAATCTGTTTAATCTAAGTTATATTATAACTTACAGGTTAGTCAGATTAAGCAGATGGCTTTATCCTTGACAGTTTTTAAAATTATTCATAATGAAGAAAGGAAGTAAAAAAAAATAAATGCTATTTACTTATTATTTTTTTTTCTAATGAACTTTCTTCAAAATAACAAATATTCAAATAAATCACAGAAATAAAATATTGATATTAACACTCATAACGAATTATGTTAATATAAAATTAGTACTATCTATAAATAGAATATTTTATATATTGAAATTATATTAAAAACTTTATTATAGGTTCCTTTCTTTCTGAACCAGATTTATATATATTATCTCTGATAACTCATGCAATGAAATATTTTCTATCAGAGAAAAATCACAAAGGGTAATATCCAAGGCTCAAGTTACCATACACATTATGTTACAATGAAAAAAACTATTTAATATTTTATAAATAATTCAAAAATTAAGTTATCTAATAACAA
This sequence comes from Centruroides sculpturatus, assembly GCF_000671375.1. Classification (NCBI taxonomy): domain Eukaryota; kingdom Metazoa; phylum Arthropoda; class Arachnida; order Scorpiones; family Buthidae; genus Centruroides; species Centruroides sculpturatus. The sequence goes on from NW_019384873.1 coordinate 496,515, forward strand.
TTATAATATTTATGTTACAGTTATCTAGTAAAGAGGTTAATTTAATTGAATTAAATTTTTTAACATTAAATTACTTAATGCTCTGAAATAAATACTGAATTAATCATTAATTTTAATAATTACAATTATTTTAGAGATGGGATAATTCCAATAAATCAAACGTAGGAATTAATATTAGAAATATTAATTTTTTAAAATAAGATTATTACCCAATTATATTAATCTGAAAAAAGCTACTCAAAAATAATTCATCTACTAAAAATTAATAAAAACAAAAAACTTAATAAAATATTTGAAAAGCAATTTTGAAAAAGTAAAATTTTATTACGGTGAAATGACTAATTTATTTTATATTTTTGATTAAATTCGATTATTTCAGCATTTAACATTAATATAAATTATGAAATTTTATAAAATTAATTTTTTAATTAAATAAATAAATAAATTGTAATGTTCATAACTGAAAATAATTGTTTTAGGACTGAAAATTAAATTGAACATATTACATTTGTGTTTCCAACTTATTGTCAATTTTCTTAACTCTTTTTTTTTAAAAATAATAAATAGAATTTAAATTTTGAAGTTAAGGAGTGTTTCAGACGATCATCAGTGTTGGTGCATTTTTTAAGCTCAGTTGTTGCTGACTGTGTTTTAATGAAATATAATATGAAAATTCAGCAGTTACTGGCTTTTTTATTCAAAGTCTTATTGCTTTTACTATTAATCACTGGAACAGAACTGAATCCAGGCACTTTTTCACATTTGCCAATGAAACAAGGTTGTCCATTTTAACTTGAAGTAATAATGCTACAAAAGTATCTAAGTCTGCCAGTTTAACAACATTGTTTTTGTTCACAAACTAAGAATGCTTTAAGTCAGGGAGGGGCAACCTTTTTCTAAGGGCAGCATTTTCAAGAACTTTTGAACTGACGCAGGCTACATACAAGATAAAATGTGGGAACAAAACGCTGGTAAATCACAATTATTTATCCATATATAATTATAAATTAGAATAGGTATACTTAATTTACCTTCTGGAATTGATGTAAACTTAATATATCAGAAATATTTGGTTAAATATTAGTCACTGCTAGTTTTAAATTAGTTTTGATGTGAGTATGTTAGCCAGTTTCTTGTTTTAATTTTTACTAAATTCATTGCAGGAAACTATTCACATACATAAGTTGTAGAAAATAGTATTTGAATTTTTGCTGCATACTTCCTTAAGCTGGGAAACTGATATATTTATACATTTTTTATGTGATGCAGGCCACAGAAAATATTAATGCAGGAAGCATGCGGCCCAAGGGCCATTGCCCATCCCTGCTTTAAATGATGATCTGATAGAAGCAAATCAAGATTTAGTGGAGAAATAAATTTGATAAAATTATGAATTCTTACTTAAACTTGACTGAAAGTGAATATAGTTCTCCTGCCATTGTTTTCCCAATATATATGTAGAAGCTAATTCAAGCTTTACATGCCTCAACTATGGATCAAATAAGTCAAATAAAAATGGAAATAAGCTCAATACACCATGACTTTAGAAAATTCAAAAATAATCTTGGGCTATTGGAGTAAAAAATTAGTAATTTAGAATCCAAATTACCAGACTTCAACAGAAGATGGGAATTCCAACAGTTTCAAGTCAATAACATTTTAAATATTATAAATGAAAATAGATTAATGATTTTTAATTACAGGAAGCAGAGGGCTTAGATAATCTCAAGGAAAGTTTATTTTTCTTTTTCAAGTTTGTACTAAAAATCACAGAATTTGCTATGGAAGAAATTATTGATATACAAGTTATTAAAAAAAAGAAAACCACAATTTTGCAAAAAGAGTTAGTTTCCAAGATTAGGAAAACTCAAATTTTGTTGACATTTTACATCTATAAAAAAAAGTCTCTTCAAAAGCCTTATATCAAAATATGCAAATGAGCTCTGATCTTACACTGTAATCTTGAAAATGAAAAGTATAATATTATACTCTTCATTTTCAAGATTACTCCCTTATAATATTGAGGCAAAGAAACATGGTACACAAATTTACTTGGGAAATGACTAATTTATCAAAATAAGAAAATTACATTCAGTTTTGTTAAAGACTGGTCAACATAAAAACCTTTTTAGTTGTGGATTTGAATTAGTTATCCCTAATTTGATGAATAAATTAGTGAGGATATTGGAATTCTAAGTTCTTGAATGTTCCATTCAAGGCATGAAAAATAAACTATTTACTAGCTACTTGCAAAAAATAATATGATATTATAGGATTAACTGAGACTTGGCTTCTTGAATTGTCAACTAATGCAAAAAACTATATTCAAAAATCATTTAAAATAGTGTTAGTTCCAGCTTTAAAGGATTCTGGGGTAGGAAGACCCAAGAGAGAATTATGTTATTAATTATCTATATATACTCTAGGAAACAGTTTTTAAATAGCAAAATTCATACGTAGCATTTTCACTGATAAATACAGAAAAACTCAATAATTTACCTGGTGAATACTTGACCATATTATGGTGTATATATCTCCAGTTGATAACACACAATATTCTAAATGAAATGCAAGAAGTTCTAGAGAATTGGTTCAAACTACTCCATTTTGGATTATTTTAGGCAACTTTAACACTAGAATCGGCAATAATGTTGAAGAGATTTATTTTGGCTATAATACAATAATTTACATTAGAAACAGTAAAGATACAATTATTAATAAAAAAGGAAGATTATTGTTAGAATTTGCAAAACAATATAATTTATATATTTTGAATGGGCAAACAATTGCTTATCATCCATAGAGAAGCTTCTATAATAAACTATATCCTTTGTTCAGAATATTTAACAGACTTAAGCTCCAAATTTGAAGTATTGGATATTGATATTTCAGACCATTTTTCACTCCGTTCTAGATTAAGTTCAATATCAATTAAATATTCTTCAGGTAATAACAGACAAGATGATCTATTGCTGAGTAAGAAATAATACAGATATGATCACAAACACCTTGAAAAGGAAATAATGAAGAAGAATATGTTTATTCAAAATGAAGCCTTTCAGAAAGATAAGGTATGGATCTATAAAAAAAATTACATGAGGCATCAAGTAAATATTTAGTTGTAAATAAAGATGATAGACGAATAAAAAGTAATTACAGTTAGTTAAAATTTAAGTATGTTTGGATTGATGAGAGTTGTTATAGAACAAAACCATGCAAAATGAAAAGTTTGACTCAATTTCGTAAAAATAGAACAAGGAAGCTTTGGTTAAATACATGGATAATAAAAAGTTATTTAAATATTTTAAAAACAAAAAAAAATATTTTAATCTAAATAAAAACTAATAGAAGCAAAAAATCCAAAAGTTTTCTGGTCAGAGGTTAAGAAGTTTTGTTGGAAGGCATAAAATTGGACACATGGCATAATTTCTAAAGCAGGTGTATGTAAAAAATTGCACAGGATTTCAGCTCAGTTGTCAACGATTGACAATTTGAAAGATTATCTGTTCTGAACCTCAATCTAGGTTGATATTTCAAAAGTAATAAAGAAATTAATAATAATACATTGGCTGGTCAGTATCTAATTCTGATACCCTTTTTGAAGCTATTGCCCAACACTTTGTCAGATTCGTTGGTCACTAGTTTTAACTTATGACGAAAATGTATACCTGAGTGAGTGGTAACAAGCTTACTTTCATAAAAAGGAAGACAAGATAAACCCTAATTTTTATAGACCAATAGCTGTTCTGTCTGTACTAAGAAAAGTATTCACTTCTATTTTGGCCTTAAGATTTAGCCAATAGATTAATTCATAAAATAGAATATGTCAAGAGCAATATCAATCTTTCATATTCTTTTCAAATCCAGAAAATTAGTGATTAGAAAAAAATTTAATTTGTCTTATTTGGGAAAATGTTTTTCAAAGAATGATCTATATCAATTAATTTTTCAAGGTTCCTCAACATTTGTGTTAAAATTCTATAATTTCTTTATGAAATATTTTTGTCTGAAGCAGGATAACTCTTCTTCAGTTCAGTAGTACATATTTTATAATTAACGTTGTTATAATTATTAAAAAATAATAATTATATACTATTAACTTACTTTTGTTGTAGTAACCCCCCTTGTAATGGGTATATCCCATAATATGCAAATATTTCTCTATTTGAATTTTGAAATTAACTAAAATATTTAATGAAGTAATAAAATAAAAATTTTATAATTTATCAATTCATTTAATATTTTTATTTAAATAAATCCTAATTTTTAAAAATTCCTTAATGGAAAGGAAAAACTAAGTTTAAGTTAATATAAGATTTTGTATAGTAAAAGAATTTCACTTTGTTTTCGCCTGATATTTATCTTACAAAATTTTTAAATATAATTTTTATGCTGTATTTAGAATGTTTTAACTATTTACATTAATCTTTTAGAAATGATTTTTTGTAGAATCTCAAGATTTATAGAAATTTGAATTTTTTTATAACATTACATATACAGTGAACTTGATGGGACGAGGACTCAGCTGGATAAACAAAGTTTCAGATAATCCAGAAATTTGTGTTTTGGGTACATCAAGCGTTGTGCAATTAAAGCTTCATGAACAACAAATGCTGTAATGCAATTACTGTATTTGTAGGTAAGTTAATTTGCACAAAATCTAACAATGTTACATATATGACCTAGTTTTGTTGTGCTACAATTGGCAGATGACATAGCAATTTCTATATACATGGAGAGTTTAGTCTCTGAGTATTATGCTACAAGTATGTACAATGCTGCTATTTCTTTTTCAAAAACCATTTTGGATAATCACATTTTGTATAATTGAGTTTCCACTGTATTTATAAATTGTATAACAAGTTCAAATTCCTATATATCAAATCAAATTAATTTTCCACATACAGTGGTGCCTCGTGTAACGTACTTAATCTGTTCCAGGTGCACATCCATTAAGTGAAAAGTCCGTTATACGAAACGCATTTTCCCATAGAAATACGTGTTAAAACATATAATTTGTTCCGCAGCATAAAATAACCATACTGTGCCATTAAAAAAATGAAAATGGAGCAGTCACCAATTATGCTGGGTAGTCAGATGTTGTGAGGAGGAGGTGGAGGAACACTTTCTTCACACATTCATACAGATACAGATACATTGCAGCGGGTCTTTTTTTATTGTTTTTTAATCGGAGTCAGATTCAGGAGAGGCTACCGGAGCTTGCAAGGTCAACTCCTTTTGTTTCATCCTTTGTTTTTTGTCTGCTGGCTTTTTAAAAAACATGTCCAAGGTGGTCTGTTTCTCTCTCTTCTTCAACACCTGTCGGAAATGATGGGAAAGGGTGTCATTGTAGAGATCATTGATCCTGGTGGCCTCAGCTCTGTTTGGATAATGACTAATGAGTGTTGGTAAACTCCTGAACCTCTCCCATTCGACAAGGAAGTTGTTGTCAACTTTCACTCTTTCTGATGATTTCTTGCATTGTTTCAATTGAAATCACCTTTCTGTTTTTTTAGAAGCCATGATTTGCACAACACTTGAATAAATGTAAATACCCTGCACTGAGGTGATGTACGTAATAAACAAGGGAGCAAGCCGAATCCTAACGGGAGCTCTGTACTTCAGATATACTAATAATATATTCTAATAACACTAATATTTTATAAAAATAGTAGATTGTCATTGGCAACAGCAAAAGAGTGAAAATATCATTCGCACTTGTTTGCAGAAAGTTTGTTCGCCTCACGTAACTGCCGAACGAAAAGTCCATTGTTCGCAGCCAGTCCATTGCTCGAGTCACGTAACGGCCAAACAAAACGTCCGTTGTTTGCAGTGTCTGTTATTCGAGGCGTACGTTATACGAGGCACCACTGTATATAAGAAATTAGTATACAGAATAGAAATAATCTATTTAAGAAGATAAAAAGTCTGATATCAGCTAATCATCTAAGATTTAAGCTAACACAAATTGTACAAGATAATATATTAGTTTAAATGCAATAACAATTTATCATTAACAAGTAAGATAAATAGAATCATCATACATTAACAATTAACAATAATTTAGATTTATATTTTAGTTTTCTTTGCAACATGTTATAATAATTACATTTTTGTAATAGCCAAGATGGGATAGTCAATCAAATATCCAACAATATTCATTATTTGATTTGATGCAATTAATTTAATACAAGTCAAATATCAATTAATAGGCAACAAAATTATAGAATATTAATAAAGTAGAAAATAATTTGCTAAAAATTTGAAATTTAAATATTTAGAGTGATCTTAGAGAATTTTGTCCCCTCATGGTTTTGGTTATTTTAGAAGACATAACTACAGTCAAGGAAGAAATGCAATATTTTGATTATTAATGTAGGCATTGAAAAAAAAAAACATATAAAGTAATTATTTTTATTTCCATAAATATGAATATTTTTGTATTCTTTTGATGATCAGTTAGAAAAAATAAATACTACATCAAACCCAAAATTAGTAGTCTATCTAGTTGTTTTTACCCATTTTATATAAAATTTAAAAAATATTTCAATTTTATACAAAATGGAAATGTTTAAAAACTAAAAATATTTGTTTTAAAGAGTATTTTTTACATAGCAATGCATTGATAAAATATAACAGACTAGTAGAAAAATCATAATTACTAAGGGATGAATTTATATGCACTTAAAATCACAATATATGTGCATACATGTGCATGTAACAATGCCATTATATGCATTTTAAAACACCTGAAATATGTATTATTCATATTAAAAAACAATCTAGTAATATACACTAAAATTGGTAAATTGAAATGCATACATACTTCTGTCTATATCACATTTTTTAGGTGAGAAGAATAAACATGTGACATAAGGGATTTCAAAAGTTATGACATCACAAAAAATGTATTAGAATAATGTTTTATTTAGATGTAATTTTGTTTGTAATTGACTTGATTGCACACATTCAATAAAATTTTATAACTTTCTATCTTATAAAATCAATCATTATTGAATTTATTTCTATATATATATTTGTACAAATGTTTACTAGATGCTTAATTAAGGATGACTGATTTAACCTAGTTTTCCTCATCCTATACTTCATCACTTGTCTATAGCAGTACATTTTTGTTTATAATCCTGTACAAATGATGATAAATATGTAAACACTTAGGTTATTAACTTTATGGTAATTACAGATTTAGTGTGAAAGTTGATATTAATGTTTTGTTCCCAACTGATATTAGGATCTCTACTAAAGTTAGTTTCCTACAAATAGAACTTGCCCGTGAAGAATTTTTAAAAATATTTAATTATTATTAAATTAATAAATATAACATTGAATTAATTGCATTAAAATTATTGTAAAGGATTTTGAGAATTTGAAAATTGAGATTTCTGTGGCAACACAAAACATGTTCATTTGTGTGACTTTAAAAGAATGCAAGTTAGATACTTCAAATTTAATACATTTTGAATTTTTTGAATTTTGACTTTTGAACTAACATTTGAATTTTGCATGCTTGTCTGAAATTGGATGGCAATGATATTTCTCACACGAAGTGTGTAAAAAGATTTCCCTGCAGAGATAGCGGAAATGGATAATAGACCATTCGAAAAAAAATAATCATAAATTCATATTTTGTGTGTGTGTTTTTAAAAATGCATATAGAGTATACATTATTGGGCAACCTTAATTTGATCCACTTGAATCCAAATCATTTTTATATTGAAGTTTTAACATCATAGCATTTACAGAAAAAACATTCACATGTATACAAATCTGGCTCTTAATAATTATCAATAAAAAAGTTAAACTTTTATAAATATTGCAATATTTACAAATTCATTGTTTAATTTATTTTGAAGTTGTTGTCCTTGCTACCATTTATTATTTCTGTAATGCTGATTCCAAATCTTTCAAATGAGAAGTGCTCTAAATGTAAACATTTCTTAGAATTCTTTGCCTGATTCTACATTCATAAGTTATTGATCATGATTAGTAGATGACTATTTAATTATATTTATTTTGTTGATTCCCATTCAATTATTCTCTTCCTGTTATATAATCTATTGATATTTGATTATTTAATAACAGAATATTCTTTCAGAAACTATATTATATTTAACATAGAATTTAATATACAAAACTAAAATAATTTATTAATAAAATATAAGATACATTCACATTTGCCATAGAGAATAAAAAACAGCAGTGAATGAAACACAAATGTAACAGAAATTGTACATTTTTATATTTGTTAATGTGCATAGTTGTAATATATTTAACTGTTTGACTATAGTTTTGTCTTGTAAATGCTATCCAAAATCACAAGTTGTACTTCAAAGATTTTATATATTATATATATTTCTAATAAATTTCATTCTTTTTAATTAACTGGATTATGTTTTTTGAGTGTTTTTATCGTAATCTCATCCAGTTTTGGTATAATTTTTGATTTTATATATTATATTACATAAAATAAAACTCATTGTATTTCCAGTATTTATGCTCTATTTACCTAATTCTTTGCTTTAAAGCATTTAAGATTAATTCTATATCACCAAATTTACAAATACAATAATAAGATCAAAGACAGTGTATCAGAAATTCCAGATTTTATAACTAGGCTATTTTTAAACTCATTAGAAATTAATGATGTAGAACTAGAGACAGACAATTGTTCTAAGTATTTCTATGTGATATATAATCAGTTTAAATTGCTTGATCCTAACAACCACTGAATGTCTTAACATCCCATAGATATCTGTAATGGATATTTGGATATTGTTTTGGACCCAAATGTCATCCATCGAATGTCCACTGGCTGCACAAATGTCCCAAGACTGAATTGTCTGTGGCTTTCTTATAGTTGCTATGTGCATATTCATTTGCTTATCCATATGATGTTAAGTGGATATCCTACTTTTTATATTATGATAAAATTTCAATATTAAGTAATTAAACAGCAAATTATATATGCATAACATGCAGCTGTCGATTTTATAGCATTGCTGATGCTGTAGAGTGAATCCAATCAAATTCTAATATATACTGTGAAGGTCAATGACTCCAACAACATTAATTATAAGTAATTTATATAAACATACATGAATATATATGATGATTCAAGAAAATATATACTCTTGGTCCAAATACATATATTATACATCTACAAGATGTCTAATTGTAGGACCATGACTACAAAGTATAATTATGCACGTCCTATAGGGTTTCTCATTTCCTTTGCTTGTCCAAGATTTTGGGAAAAAGTGAACTGTTTCTGGGATCCTGGGATATAATTAATTATTTTTAAGATATAAAATAAATCTCGAAATCAAATGATAATTATTTTTCATGTTTTTACAGTAATTTAATATGTTCTGCAACCTCCAAAATAATAATATTAATAATGCTTTGTAAAATATTTATTAAAAATTACTTTTGAATTACATAGAAATTTTCAGAAATAGAAAAAATTTATTAAAGGTTGTTGGAAACTGTTTACAAAAAAAATGCCTTTGAATTGAGTTGAAAATTTAAATGAAAAAAAACAAAAACAAACTTAGATCAAACTTCTAACTTAGAAGATAATTTTCGTTTTTTAAATTAAACATATAAAAATTTACAATAATAATTTGTACAGGTAACCCTCGGTTTACGCCAATTCACAATAACACCACAACTGCACAATTTGCTATTTCTCTGTGTAATTCCCCGATTTTCCCTATGCTAGATTTGACTAGATTTTGTCCAGATTTGACCAATCCCAGCTAGATACGAATCCACTATGACACGTGTTGTGACAAAATTATGGCTCATTAGGATTGGTTAGATCTAGACCAATAGAGAACGTTCCACAAACCGTTAGATTTGAATGAGCTGTGGACCCGATATAGAGAAGAACAACAAAGAAGAAACTCCAAGAATCATGAAAACAGCCGATCTAAAGCATATCCTTTCAACTATGGAAAGTTTGACGGATGAACTTTGTGAGTTAGACAATGATTGGGAGCAAAGTGCTAATGTAAAAACGAGCATCATCGCATCCATTCTACCATATTCCAAAATTCTTAATGAAAGAAAACAAAAATGTAAACAATTAAAGATGGATATTTTTTTCTGAAAAATGTAAAAGATCCAAAATTAAATTTTTTTAATAAAAACATTTCACTTTATTTTATGATAAAATACATTTTAAAAATTAAATTTATATGTATTTTGTATTATATTGTATTAATAAACAAAATTATTAGCTTATTTTTCACTTATGTAGAACCTAACCCTATACCTCACTGTAAATA
>NW_019384873.1:506844-510050 GCF_000671375.1 Centruroides sculpturatus
CTAATCAAATGTCACGTTTCATGTAAAAAGGAGCATCATCGCATCCATTCGACCATATTCCGAAATTCTCAATGAAAGAAAACAAAAATGTAAACAATTAAAGATGGATACTTTTTTCCGAAAAAATGAAAGATCCAAAACTAAAATTTTTTAGTGAAAACATTTCACTTTATTTTATGATAAAATACATTTTAAAAATTAAATTTATATGTATTTTGTATTATATTGTATTAATAAACAAAATTATTTGCTGCTTATTTTTTACTTATGTAGAACCTAACCCTATACCTCACTGTAAATATGGGTTCATTTTACGCTGATTCAATTTGCACCACCTTTTGTAAGAATGGAAGTGCAACGTAAATCGAGGGCTACCTGTATTAAGATTTCAAAAAACAAAGATAGTCAATATTCTGATCACTCAATCTGGTTCTTATTTTAGTAAAGAAAAGTCGTTACTGAGAATGCCCTTTTTTATTTAATTGATGTGGGTAGAATTGTCTTTAATGCATTTAAGNTGGAAGTGCAACGTAAATCGAGGGCTACCTGTATTAAGATTTCAAAAAACAAAGATAGTCAATATTCTGATCACTCAATCTGGTTCTTATTTTAGTAAAGAAAAGTCCTGTTACTGAGAATGCCCTTTTTTATTTAATTGATGTGGGTAGAATTGTCTTTAATGCATTTAAGAGAAGACAGATGTTATGTGTTTTTTCACCTGTAGCCTAGAAGATTTCTAGTTTGTTTTCGAGATGTGTCGCAATACTTCTTTCGCTGTCAAGTATTTTTGATTTGTCTATCTCAACTGTCTTAATAGCAGCATCAAGCTTATAGCCTGATAATTCTGCAGTTTATTTTGCTTTAATAATCAGGTTTATGAAGAAAAACTTCATATTTGCTTACTTCACACTCATATGTATCCTTGCCCAATTTGCACAACCTGGCATAATACAGTTATTGAAGCTACTGGGCATGGTTAAAAATTAAGATATTACTACAGATATTACAGGTTCGGACAAGTAAGGAATTTTCAGAGTCCTGTCACAAATAGGCTACATATTGATTATTGACAATCTGTGACATGCCATAATAAACAAAAATTTTAATAACTAATAAGCAGGCTTACAATTAATTAATACAAATGTACAGTTGACCCCCCTATAACACTGTTGATAATTCCGTTTTATATGAATTCCATGTTGTACGAGTCACTTAGAGTTTACAAATACGTGAGCCGTTCATAGCCTGGCATATGTATTTGTAAAATCTAAGTGACTCATACAACATGGAATTCATATAAAACTAAATTATCAACAGTGTTATGGGGGGTGATTGTATTCTGACAGTTTATGGGTTAATTATACTTTCTATTTGCAAAATTTCCTCAAACTTAACACAAAATAAGAAAAAAGTGACCTTTTAAGGAATTTACGTGATTTCTAAAACTCATTGTATTTCCAGTATTTATGCTCTATTTACCTAATTCTTTGCTTTAAAGCATTTAAGATTAATTCTATATCACCAAATTTACAAATACAATAATAAGATCAAAGACAGTGTATCAGAAATTCCAGATTTTATAACTAGGCTATTTTTAAACTCATTAGAAATTAATGATGTAGAACTAGAGACAGACAATTGTTCTAAGTATTTCTATGTGATATATAATCAGTTTAGATTGCTTGATCCTAACAACCACTGAATGTCTTAACATCCCATAGATATCTGTAATGGATATTTGGATATTGTTTTGGACCCAAATGTCATCCATCGAATGTCCACTGGCTGCACAAATGTCCCAAGACTGAATTGTCTGTGGCTTTCTTATAGTTGCTATGTGCATATTCATTTGCTTATCCATATGATGTTAAGTGGATATCCTACTTTTTATATTATGATAAAATTTCAATATTAAGTAATTAAACAGCAAATTATATATGCATAACATGCAGCTGTCGATTTTATAGCATTGCTGATGCTGTAGAGTGAATCCAATCAAATTCTAATATATACTGTGAAGGTCAATGACTCCAACAACATTAATTATAAGTAATTTATATAAACATACATGAATATATATGATGATTCAAGAAAATATATACTCTTGGTCCAAATACATATATTATACATCTACAAGATGTCTAATTGTAGGACCATGACTACAAAGTATAATTATGCACGTCCTATAGGGTTTCTCATTTCCTTTGCTTGTCCAAGATTTTGGGAAAAAGTGAACTGTTTCTGGGATCCTGGGATATAATTAATTATTTTTAAGATATAAAATAAATCTCGAAATCAAATGATAATTATTTTTCATGTTTTTACAGTAATTTAATATGTTCTGCAACCTCCAAAATAATAATATTAATAATGCTTTGTAAAATATTTATTAAAAATTACTTTTGAATTACATAGAAATTTTCAGAAATAGAAAAAATTTATTAAAGGTTGTTGGAAACTGTTTACAAAAAAAATGCCTTTGAATTGAGTTGAAAATTTAAATGAAAAAAAACAAAAACAAACTTAGATCAAACTTCTAACTTAGAAGATAATTTTCGTTTTTTAAATTAAACATATAAAAATTTACAATAATAATTTGTACAGGTAACCCTCGGTTTACGCCAATTCACAATAACACCACAACTGCACAATTTGCTATTTCTCTGTGTAATTCCCCGATTTTCCCTATGCTAGATTTGACTAGATTTTGTCCAGATTTGACCAATCCCAGCTAGATACGAATCCACTATGACACGTGTTGTGACAAAATTATGGCTCATTAGGATTGGTTAGATCTAGACCAATAGAGAACGTTCCACAAACCGTTAGATTTGAATGAGCTGTGGACCCGATATAGAGAAGAACAACAAAGAAGAAACTCCAAGAATCATGAAAACAGCCGATCTAAAGCATATCCTTTCAACTATGGAAAGTTTGACGGATGAACTTTGTGAGTTAGACAATGATTGGGAGCAAAGTGCTAATGTAAAAACGAGCATCATCGCATCCATTCTACCATATTCCAAAATTCTTAATGAAAGAAAACAAAAATGTAAACAATTAAAGATGGATATTTTTTTCTGAAAAATGTAAAAGATCCAAAATTAAATTTTTTTAATAAAAACATTTCACTTTATTTTATGATAAAATACATTTTAAAAATTAAATTTATATGTATTTTGTATTATATTGTATTAATAAACAAA
>NW_019384874.1:0-10140 GCF_000671375.1 Centruroides sculpturatus
TAAAAAAAAATTTAAGTAACTTATGAGGAACAATATTAAAAGTTATTTTATTTAATTTCATTAATTCACATAATTCCTTTTTTATTTTATTTGTACAATAATTATAATTAAATTGTTAAAACTGTACAATCAATAATATGTTCATTGATTATAAATTGGATAACAATATGTTATATTTAGTGACAATTTTTGTACCCAGATACCCAAGATAATTTGGATAATTCACATTTTCAGGGAATTTCATATCACAAGGCCTATAGTTTTTCTAACTTTTCCAATATTCATACTAATTTATGTTTTTCTCTTATGATTAAACAAAGATAGACTGTCAATGATATAAATATTAAAACCAATTAATTATTGTAGTATATAAAATTTGGTAAAATAATGAATTAATGTGTAGGTGTTATTTACACACAGTTATATTTATGAGAGCATGCATAAATGAAAATTTACACAATATAAAAATATATTAAAATTGCATCCTTAAAGCCATAATTATTATGTAAACAATTTCTTGATTTATGTCAATTATAAAGAACTCATTTGCTGACAGAAATAAAACAAGTTAAAGTTATAACAAAACTCTTGTTATAAAATTTAACTTATTTGTTTAAAAATTAACAGAAAGTTACTTGTATAAATATAAATATTACACAAGTACCACATCTACAAAATTTTTCCATTGCTAGACACACAAAATTATGTGGATTTTTTAATTTTTTTTAAACCTTACATACACGTCTAATTTTTATTTTTAGACATTTAATAAGATTTATTTATTTAGAGAACAATTTATAATATTCTTAATAATCTGATATTGATAAAACTTTTAAAAAAATATTTAACTTTTTTGACATCTCTCACACCTTCATTAATTTGAGAACAGGTGTTAACAAACTATTCTAAATATAAAACAAAGTATAAGAAAAAGATAAATAGTTATAATTTAAATGATAATTTCGACTGTTTTAACAAAAAAAAGTAAAAAAAAAAAAACGCTTATTTATAATTAAATTTTCTTCCAGTTTATAACATTATTAATCTATTTATCTATTTTTAATTAAAACATTTTCTATAATTTAATCATATTTTAAGTTCAATTTGTGTCTATAATTTTTTATATTGTACAGCATATAATTTTAAACATGTACACAGGTTTGCATACCTAAGTATCCAATTACCTGCTTACACCCAGATACATAAACAAGTACCCATCATTCAACACAAATAATATAATATAAATATTTTTTTTCAAATGTAAATACTGTATCTTTAGACTATTATTATTATTAAACATGAATAACCCCAAAGTATACTGAGTCCTAAATTTTGTTCTAAAATTTATTGTACAAGAAAAAATGTTTTTGATTTAATGACAATTTATATTATTATTAATATATTTTTAATATGGTAAAAATATAAATATAGCATTAGCTGTTATTTCACTTTTTGAGAGGAATAAATGCAATTTTTGTATTACATGTTCATATAAATATTTAACAAAATGAAAACTTACAAACGAGAATGAGATGGTCTATCCAAACTGCTCATATCTGTATCACCATCTTTATCCACTAAAGAGTGTGAACCTAAAAAGCATAACAGACTCTTAAAATTTGACAAATTATCTATAAATATAGTAAAAAGTTTTGCAAAAAACTGAAATATTAAAGTTTCTGATAATTTCAATTTATATCAAATAATAATTTTAAAGTTTTTAAATATTTAAACTTAAAATTTTAAAAAAATAAAATAAAATTAGATTTAAGATAATTAGTAAATTAAAGTATGCACACCCTTATCTTTATATCCGTGTTTATATTGAAATCTTTGCTGTCTTCTACCCATTATTCTTACATAACGATTGTCTTCACGATCATCATGTTCTGAAATAAATAAATTGATAAGCTATTTATAAATTATCTATAATATAAAAGAAACTATATTTAAATTAAATTTTATTTTTTCATTTTCATGTTTCACAAAAACTAAAAAAATATACTTAATATGTCCAACATTCAGTTTATACTACGGTAGAGCATCAATTATCTGAATGCCAATCAACTGAAACATCGGTTAACCGAAAGCGTACCAGCTGGACTGTGTCGTGCTGAATTGAACGTTTTTGATTCTAGATCAACTTCTAAAGTATAATTTTTTTTTGTTTTTATATTTTTCAATATATTTATTTTATTTGTACAAAATAAAAAAATAATTTTTAATGACACAATAGCTACAATTATTTATAAAAATTTTCATTAGGCTTAACATTGACAAAAATTCAATGCAAAGCGACACGCAACGGAGAAAAATTTAAACATAGGATATATTAATATACTATTATTGGGATATACTAATATATTATATTAATAATGTATTTTTTCGTAGATAATCAGTTATCCGAAAAATGAATTTTCCGAACAACCCGTCCCCAATTGATTTGGATAATCAATGCTCTACTGTAGTTACAGAAAATGTTATGACTAATGTTGTGCTTTACAACTGTAAGAACTTGCTGGATCAAAAGTTTTGTCTAGTGCAGGGGAGGGGGTGCCAAATACTTTTGGAAAACAGCTGCAGCAACAATTTTCTAATGAATGGTGCATCAGAGAATTTGAATAGAAAGCTGTGGCGTGCATTGTAAAAAACAGGAGAAGGTTTAGGCTGAAAGATATAGCTCAAAGACATTTCTACAACAATACTTTAAAAATTTTATTTATGGCTTCTAGACACTCATTGTATTAAGCTTAATGGGCTTTACCACTAGTTTATAATAATTTTTGATATTTTCCAACTGCTACTTAATTTCTTCTAATGTTATATGTATAAACCTTCTTTCATAACAAAAAAAAAAAAAAAGTCAGCAGGCTGGATAAAATCTTGTGGGTAAGATAAAGCCCATATGCTATAGTTTGGAGACCCCTGATCTACTATAAAACATTTTTAGTAGATCAGGTCTTTGATGAAAGATATCAGTATTTATAATTTAAAATTTATATTATAAGTTACATCCTATACAATAATTTACTGTTTTAATACTTCTGAAATCACTTATTCTAAACTTAAATTTAATGTTACATTAGATTAGTATACACCAATCATAATGAGTAAAATATTTATAACACATTTAAAAACTTCAAAATAAAACGAAACTAGTGAAATTCTTGACTTGAAAAAATCATTCAAAGTAATAGTCATTCTTGCATCATAAGCTAAAACCGCATAGAACAGCAGTACATGCAGTTTAAAAGGTTATAATTCTCAAAAACAAAAATGCTAATCAAATGGCTTTGGGGACATGAAAACTTATAATTTATTTCTCTGTATCATTCATACATAATTCAATGTTAAGATAAAAATATATATAATTACATGAAACATAAAATCTGAGATCAATCATTGAACATCTTTATAATGATTATGTTAATTATGTTAAAAAGATTCAATTACGTAAAAAAAAACATTCAATAGAAAGAACAATACTCCATATCATATAACAAAAAATATTCCAGTAGAATAAAAATGTGAACAAAAAAGTGCTTTAACAGAGTTAAAGATATTAAAAGCAAGCCATTCTTCAAGTACTTTTTGTTCAATTTCTGTATTCAGCCAATACCAGAACATAAATAATGCCAAATGATCCTCTGTATTATTAGACTACAATAAGGCTAATTTAATAATTAGATATCAAGAAAGTTAACTAAAGGTAGGCACTTAGGCCATAAATAATTGTTCAGTAAATAATGAAAATTTTCAGTATCTAGAGATCTATTTAAATTTCAGTAAAACAACTATACTAATAATCTTTTTTTCCAATAAAATACTTTCAGAATTTTGTAAAATATCAATTTTTTTATTAAATATATATATATATATTATTTCCATTCTTCTGATTGATTAATATTAATCAGTTTTATCACTAAAGCTTAACATTTCATTCATCTAACATTATTAAAATTAAAGTTGTTTAAGTTTATAAAAACTGTGCAACAACATTTATACAAAGTATAGATTTTCAAGAAAACTGAAATAATTTCAGTTATCTTAATAAATTTTTATATTATTGCAAAAGATAAAATAATATATTTTTGGCATTATAAAATAAATGAAATAATTTTTTGTTTAAATAATAAAGATTGAGATAGTACTTGGAAAAATTTAACCGAATTTCATTATTCCTTTAAAATTATAGTAAGAATATTAGTTATAATAAGTTACAAGAATCTAGTTGCAATGAAAATATAAAAATTTTCCTATTAATAGAAATAAGTTTTTGTTGATAAATTAATTAATAAATCTTTCAAAAATCCTTTTTGTCTTGCCATATATCTGAATGATGATGATGATTTAGGCAAAGAAAACAGCATCATTATTAGTATGTTTTTAAGGAAAATATAATTTAAACACTTCCTATAAATTAGAAACACTTGAAAATAGTAAAATAAACTACTTCATTTTTCAGTCAAATATTTTCAATTTTTAACAAATTCATTATCAGAGCTACTTTTTAAACTGTTTATGTTCTAATTATGAATAGCATATTCTAAAATTTAATTCTTTCTAAATTTTTTAAGATTTGCATTATAATTTCTTTTAATGTCCATGACTATAAACTTTAAAAAAAAATTGCAATATACAGTAGTGCCTTGATTTAGTGCCACCAACGACTGAATAATCACCTGCCTTGAATAAGCACTGGAAGTTTTGCAAATGAAGTTAAAATAACAACTGTAGAAAATAATATATGCTTTGACATTGAAATTGAGAATACAGTAATAACATATAAACTTTTCAGATGTTACAGTGCAAAGATTTAGTAATTCCATCACTTTTAAAAAGTATGTTAAAATACAGGTTTTATCCTGTGACGTTGAAAAAATAATTAATTTTTACTCCAGTGCACCTATGTACTGTACATACATAAAAATGTTCTAGCCCCATAATGAATAATTTTTTAAAAACTAAGAAACTGTTATTAAAAAAACAGACATATTTTTAAATAATAATTTAGTCTAATTTTTGCTTGCACCCAAAACATTATTACATAGAAAAAACTGGAAGAACTTTAAAAACTAGAATAAGTGAGCATACACTTATAATTATACTAGTTTACTGCACAGTAAACTAGTATAATTATCCTTACTCAGCAGGCCACCCACTGCAATCAAGTGGGCTGCCAGATCTCACTAGACAGTGTCAAAATTTTCTAAGAAAAAAATGTCATTAATTAATTAAAAAAAACTTTATGAACACTTAGATATCATAAAAATCAATGAAAATAATAGAATAAATCTAGATACCAACAGTCATCAGTGAGATCTGACAATCATTACTTCAAAATTAGAGTCAATTTTATGTTATCCTTCCCTCTCCTTTATTATCCACTGTACTGCTTGACGTTCTGTTTAGCTGCCATACCTTCTGTGAATGTTTCATGTACTGCGAACAAAGCATAAAACTGTGGGGTGGATAGGGCCAGCTAGGAGATGTAAACCTTTGGGTTGGTTTTGTTCATTTGACAGATTGTTTTTTATATAATTTTTCTACAATGTTTTGCAAACTTTATTTTTAACCTTACAAAGGTACCTACCCCCTTTTATCCCATTTTATTAGTATTTATTTTAAATAAATTAATTTTTTATCCTTAATTTCTTTTAGTTTCACTTGTTTTACATTCTCTCTTGATTTGGTTTTA
Organism: Centruroides sculpturatus; assembly: GCF_000671375.1. Taxonomy (NCBI): domain Eukaryota; kingdom Metazoa; phylum Arthropoda; class Arachnida; order Scorpiones; family Buthidae; genus Centruroides; species Centruroides sculpturatus. Next base: position 5,699 of record NW_019384874.1, read on the forward strand.
AATCTACACTATTTATCCAGAAGTCAAAAGTAAACATTGTTTCAGGTAACCTTAATTTTTCTCTGAGTTTTGAATACGTGTAATATACTCAAATTTTTGTTTTAATTTCCATGACTTTCCCCGATCAACTTTGTGCAAATTACCTTGACCCTCAGATTACAGATTTGAAGTTTTTTAAAAATATTTTTATCATCTTCATACAATAATTAATTGATATAACTACACTGTAATGAAAATGTGCTCACCACTAGTATACTTCTATTCACAAGTCAGCTTTGTACCTATATCAAGATTCTGTAACTTAAGTCTTGACATCATTAAATTACGGATAGATTTAACGATGTCTGCCATTAAATCTCTGTTCAGATAACCTCAGCATTATATGCATGTCATTCATCTGTTGTTAATCAGAGCCAATTTTTTTTCTATCATTAGTCTCACTACTTAATTTTATAAATCCAATATAGAAGATTAAAAAAAAAGGAGTGATGAAAACAATCTTAACAGCTCTAACTTTTTTAAATCTTTATTTAATTCAATATTTTATTTTCTGAAAAATTCTATATATTTTCCCAGCAATCTAAGCTTTTCTGTTTTTATCTTCAATCAAATTGCAATTTCTAATCTTTGCCAACATTATCACATGATCTTGTTCTTCCAAAACTACTTTCTAAATTAAATGTCTTCTGAAGAAAGTTTAGTTGTAACACATTTTTAAAAAATTTTTTAAACTGTTAATTACTGTACACATTTATTTTTGGAATGCTTTATTTACTTTTTAATTATCCAACTGAGTTTTTGATATATATATATAATGAAGTATCTTTACTCTTTCTATTAAAACTTTTCATCCTTGATTTTTATATAAAATCATTCTATCAATTCTAAACATAAATCTATTTATATCTTTAAAAATATTTCCCCCCCCAAAAAATTTAAATTCTTAATCAAGACATGGCAGGTGAACCAATTCTAATTAAAAATAAACATCCTTAAATGATGTAACGCAAGTTTTTAATGAATGTAAACATTGACTTATATTCACAGACATATGAACACTCAGAAAAGACTAAAATCATTAATTTTTAGTAAGAATATTTAGCATTAGAAATACAAATATTTGAAAAAATTATTTTAATAAAAAGAAAATTATAATATTATGCATCAAAATGCTCATATTTTTAAAAAATAAAATTAGCACAAAGATAATATTTTTATTCATAGAATTACTGATTAAAAAAAACTCAGTAAGAGATTAAATTCATCTAAAGTTTTCGTTGAAAGATAAGTATATCTTTATACATTAAAGACAAATAAATCTTTCATAGTAAATAAACTTGAAAGATCGGATGTAGAAATCAAACGTAGAAAAAAACCACAATCTAAATTTCAAATTTTGACACAATTGACAACAGCTGACAATTTATTCTGTCCAGAGAAAAAAATTATATAATAGTCTAAACTTTATTTCTTCAATTGACAAGTTATTTTTCTTTAATTCCATGCGAAATAACATAATAGATTACTAATTCATATTGAAACAGATGAAAAAACTTGTGAAATATTACATGAATAATGGAAATACTGTATAACTATACAAACAACATAATCCACAAAATAAAGCAAAATATAATTTGTAACAACAAATATTTTTTATTGCTTTTAGTCCATAAACATTATTTTATTTTCAGTTTAGATTTCAATTAATGCTACAATTTAAAAATCATACCATTAATAATCTCACAATTCTTAGGGTTATCATACATGTATAACACTTTTCCTTTACTTTTATAGCCAATATGGAATTCATACTTTTAATCCCTCTTCAGTCGGCATTTTGCAACTGAAGAGGGATGAAAAGTACGAAGTGCATTTAAAAGACCCCAAGAACTGGCTTTTTTTTTAACATTTACAATTATCATTATAATACTTTTCTTATAAAACTACCTTTAACATTATGTATTATGTACTTTTAACAACACAAAAATTTTAGTTAAAATTTCAATTAAAATGTATACATGGTTAAACTTTACTTTCATTTTTCTCTTTTTTTTTTTAATTCTTGATTCTTAAAACTATTTAAATATAATTTTTATTACTATTTTTTTTAAAAACTAATTAGGGTGGTAGCCCCTATTGATGACCGCTTCCAGTAGTCTACCATGCTAGCTGAAATCCATGCGTAATTAGTCCATCAGGCTTGTTTAGGCAAGTTATCTTCATGGGAAGCATCGTAAGATGACCCCATTCTCAATAACATGTAAGAATAACAAGTTACCTCACTCACAGTGATGGGAAAAATATTACACAACACCCCTTCTGGTAGTCAACCACATAACAAGGTATTGTCAGGTCTTTACAAGATAATGAGGGCTCTGTGTTTCAGGAGCGTATTTTCTACAAAACACCTATTACTGATCTTGCTCAATAATTAGTTGCCAATTTGTGAGGCTCTTGATGACTCTTGATGAAGGAAAACCCAGTTGTCAACTGCTATAAACAATCATGCAACCTGCTGGTTGACTACTGGGTGAGGACCACCAGTGGCCAAGTGGTTCCGTTCCCTGAATACTGGGAGTTCAGTTATGGGTTTGTGCCTCACCAGGACAGGCTGGCCACATGGAGTTTCCAGGTTTTCTCCACGTCTGTAATGTCTAAATAGGGGCTAGTTACCCTCCAAAAGATCTCCAGGAAGGCATCTGCCCTAGGCAGATCGCTCAAGTGTTGTGTTGCCATAACTTAATAAACTAACAAACAAACAAGACTACTGGGTGAACAGCCAATAATTGTTTAATTATAAAAAAATAAATAAATAATTCAAAGATCTAATAAAAATATTTTTTTTCCCTTGACAAGTATACAAAAACTATTTTTTGATGAATTTTGCATTTCATGTTACTACATATCATAATAAAAAATATCAAAGTCTAAAACAGAATTAAACGGTCAACTACAGTGCCATTACCCGATTTCTTTTAACAAACTTACTAAAATCCATCTATTTGTTCATATATTATACTAAAATCTAATAATGGAAAATTCCTCAAACTCCTTTGACAAATCAAAATCACAGCACAGAAAAGCTATTATTCTACTTTGCCACAAGAAATGACAAAATAATTGGTGATACCAACAAATCCAAATTAAAATATTTTTGAAAACACAAACAAGAGAATCCAATACCTGGAATGTGTTATTAAATACACTAATATGAAACACATGCATAACATGTTTTAAGTATCAAGATACCAGGCAATATAGTATTAGTTCAAAATATAACTAATTGGATGGTACTACTGGCAATACTGGAATCAAATTTATCATCTTTTATTAGTTTTTATATTAATTATATTATATTACATTAGTTTTTATTTTAATTTTATTTTTAATAATATAGGGTCCTACGATAATAAGATTTTGTAAAGAACTTGATAATTACGAAAAAAAAAAAAAAACAAACAACAATGTCAGTATTAAAGAAAAGGCATTAAATATAGTTCATTTCTTTTAAATATCACTAGCTCCTGCTGTTTTCTTAGTAGGATTCAGACAAATAATGTAAAAACAAGTCACTTCTAGTTTAAAAGCTGAATTCCTGAAATTCAAACAGGAAGTTAAGGAAACCAGAAAGGAAGTTTGATAATTTTCAATTATACTACAACATAAAAAATAATAATGAAGCTTAGAAATAGTAATTTTGTTAAATTATGAGAAATTTCNTAAAAACAAGTCACTTCTAGTTTAAAAGCTGAATTCCTGAAATTCAAACAGGAAGTTAAGGAAACCAGAAAGGAAGTTTGATAATTTTCAATTATACTACAATATAAAAAATAATAATGAAGCTTAGAAATAGTAATTTTGTTAAATTATGAGAAATTTCTATATTCAAAAAGAATACAGGTGTTTAAATTTAATAAAATTGTGTGGGGCACCATCTGTTATAAGATTTAAAAAAATTTTTTTTTTATAATAGAGTCATTATTATAAAAGGCAAAGGCCTTATTTTGGGAATAGGGGCGAGTTTAAAAAAAAATTGTAAAATTTTCATTAAAATAGCATATTTAATTACTACTATGTGATCGTTTAATAAAATAAACATTCAAATTTGTAAATGTTAAAATTTGAATGTAAATATAAATTGGAGATGTTAAATATAACAAATTAGGAGTAAGATATTGATTTTTTACAAATAAAAATAAAATAAAATATAAATTCAAATTTTTGGTGTAATATATGATGTTACTACTCATTTAAAAGTTTAAATAGTGAGATCCATATGTTTGTGATTTATAAAGTACGTTTGTTACAGAGTTCTGATGTAGATATGTATAATGCTTCCCAATGAAGATAGATTTGTGCTCAACACATTGTTTGATTAATGTTGTTTTGGCCCATAAAGGAATATCATAATCCAATACATTTTTGGATAATTGGGCCATTAC
>NW_019384874.1:11086-24739 GCF_000671375.1 Centruroides sculpturatus
CAAAATTCTCGCCCTGACTCATATTTTAAATTATAGTTTATTTTTATCTTTATTAAAATGTTGTTGTTATTTACAAATATCTTATTAAGAAGGGCTAGCCTGTAAGGAAAAATAAGAAAACATATTTCAGTATCTATTTAGAAGCTATTTGTATTTATTTAAATTATTGTTTGAAATACAAGGTAGAATCAATCAAAGAACAATAGTTTTATTGTGAGAGTAGATATAATAAATTGTAATAATTTCCTTGAAATAATGACTATTTACTATCACACATTCAGGACCAGTGCTTGAGTAACTAGACTAAGCAAAAGCAATTTCTAGTGTCCTATGTCTTCAAAATTAAATATAATTTTTTTATAAACTAATATTAAAAAAAAAGTTACCTCCCCAAATAAGACTGAATTAANTACCTGATACGGCTGTCCCATGAAAACCCGTTCCAAAGACAGAAAATCCCACTGAACAACACCCAAACCACTCCGAAACCAAGAGCAGAAGAGGCAGATTACTCCGTACACTTTCCTCAAAAAACTCGCCTCCAATTCTTAACTTTCACCTAGCACACTTCTCCGAGTAGTGCTTCCTTGCATGATAAGATTTTTATGGAAGGATACATGCCTTGATAATCCAATACCATTCCTACTTCCTCTTCCATTAATGATATGTGCTGTATTTCTTTAACCACAGTCCCAGGATCTTGTGCCCCTAGTGCATTGGTATCAAGCTGGGAGGAGATAAATTTGTGTAATATTTTTTCTAAGACTTTGTGTAATCTTTGTTTTTATTATATATATTTTTTATACATTACTAGTATATTATCTTTTTAATCCGTTGTCAGTTTGTTTTGAAATTTGAATATTTGTATTAGATCTTGTGGAACAAAATCTTCCAATTGTCCATTTTCAACCTGTGATGGCCTATGGAATAAGTCAAAAACATTTGTTTTAATTAAACTTTCTCGGCAACGATAAAGGTGTTTGGTTATTAATTATTATTTTGCTGAGCACGTTCTTTTTAATGTTAACAATTTTATTTATTCTGTTAATAAATTTATAAAATTAAACTGTTCTTTGTTATTAATCATATAATTTATGAAAAAGTTTTAAATAAGTTTGAACAAGTTTCTTAAATTAAAAATAATTTTTGACTCATATTTTAAATTATAGTTTATTTTTATCTTTATTAAAATGTTGTTGTTATTTACAAATATCTTATTAAGAAGGGCTAGCCTGTAAGGAAAAATAAGAAAACATATTTCAGTATCTATTTAGAAGCTATTTGTATTTATTTAAATTATTGTTTGAAATACAAGGTAGAATCAATCAAAGAACAATAGTTTTATTGTGAGAGTAGATATAATAAATTGTAATAATTTCCTTGAAATAATGACTATTTACTATCACACATTCAGGACCAGTGCTTGAGTAACTAGACTAAGCAAAAGCAATTTCTAGTGTCCTATGTCTTCAAAATTAAATATAATTTTTTTATAAACTAATATTAAAAAAAAAGTTACCTCCCCAAATAAGACTGAATTAAACCAACAGCCAATATAAATACAAACAAATGTAAGTGTTAATACAAAAATAAAGACATGTAAAACAAAATTGTATATTTTATAAATACTATATATACAATTTCCTTTTACTTCTTGAAAGTTAAAAAATCTAAATGGAGAGTGTCTTCAAGTTTGTTTAAAAAATGAATAGTGCAAATAAAGAAAGAGCATTGTGTGATGCTTAATCTATGTCTTTGAATGTGTATGCATGATTTGTTATGGAGGTCAAGAGAAGGAACATGACAATGAACTCCATTAGAAGATAAAGTCACACCAGAATATTTTATTATCTGAAAATATTCACTTTGCCAACTTATTATTTTTGCTAGCTTAATCTGTATTATAATAAATATTTTATTTATTTTTAGCATAAATATATTATATACATTTTACAAGTAACATCAGAGTTTGCCTGTCTTAAACATGTTGAAAAATTGGAAATATACAAGGCAGCCAGAAGACTGATGGCCATTAATTAAAGGATGTAGAGACTGTCTTTTGCACCTGGAAATCCTTATAAAAGTGTCTTAACCACAATTCCTCCATCTCTTAACAGCATGGAAATAGTTTTTGAATTAATATCTATATGATGTACACAGATTTTCCTACTTTTTTTCCTATTTTTGTTATGTGTGATGTTCTAACCAATCATGCCCATGTTCTTTTTGTTTAAAAAATTTGTTCTGGATTTGGATCTGGAAAAGCAGTCTGTAGGTATATTTTGGGAGCAGGAATATTTTAGGACTTGTCTGTTCCAGATACATCAGGCTTCATCCTTCACCACTCTGCTATTCATTGAGGACCAGTTAAATCCATACGTGATCTGAAAAAGACTCTTATGATCCACAGAGCAGAGTGAGGAAAAATTACATGCTTATTATTAGTCAAACAATAAGTAATAGGGTATGGAAAAAATATCTACACTACATATATTTGACAAAATTATTACTGTTTTATTTTTTATCTTAATGGAGCACTTATTTATTCATTTGAAAGATGACATTTAATCTTAATTATATGGTATTAGTACACTGCAATATTACTCACTTCTTGAAGATATTTTGGTATGGGCTAAACATAGGCTTGACAAGATCAAGTTCCATTTTTCTGATGCACAATTGAATCTGATTCTTGAGTTTTATAGTGATTTGGTAGTCTGTCCAAAGACATATAGGGTAGTTGCACCAGTAAATGGCTATTTAAGCACCTTGATAAGAAAACTTGAATATAATCACTTAATAAACAGACATTTAACATAAGTAATAGTCATTGCTGATTACTAAGTACTTGCACAACTCATTCAAAGAGTGAATTTTTAATTTTCTGTAATATTGATTAAATTAATGACATGATATTTTTAAGGTTTAAAAATCACTAGTAAATGATCATATCGCTTTAGTAGTTGACCAGCTGAGGACTTGTGAATGACCGCAAGTGACTAATAATGAATGATTAGTTTTAGGGTGCTGTATAATGAATTTTATATCATTTTATACTATATATGTGTTGGAAATTTTATGTAATTCAATCATGTATTTTCAGATTAAAAAATTGGAATAAAAATATTAATTTTTAGAAAAGGTCTTTAATTCAAAAATATCATATATACAATGTTATAGAAATTATCAGTTTGATAATCCATACAAAAATGTGTTTCATAGATAGGCAATATTTCAATNGTAATTCAATCATGTATTTTCAGATTAAAAAATTGGAATAAAAATATTAATTTTTAGAAAAGGTCTTTAATTCAAAAATATCATATATACAATGTTATAGAAATTATCAGTTTGATAATCCATACAAAAATGTGTTTCATAGATAGGCAATATTTCAATGATAATTTTTAAAAATTTATCTGATTGTTATCAGATTTCAAGGAAGCCATTGCATCTGATAACAAATTAAGTGGAATTTCATTTTCTATCATTTTCAGTACACATATGGTTCTCCATAAGTAATTTATAAATCAGGTTCATTTTTGGGAACACTTTCTTACACCTAGTAGAATAAATTTTGTTTAATCCACCCCTATTTGAATCAAAGGAAACAAACCACATATTTCACTCATGTTGAATTATTTCTAATTTCAAAGCTTTCTTGTAAGCTTCAAAAAACAAATTTGCAAAGTTAGTTTTAGAAACTGATTTTGATTATTGTGTGTTTTCTGACAGCCTTTTTCCACTGACATTTAAGCAGTCAAAAAATTGCAACATCACAAGGCTTGATAATATAAGTTGCATTTTGCAACAAACAAAAATGGAGAATTCTTTTCTCAACACAAAAATTATACATTTCTTTATTTATATGAGATTTATGTCCATCAAGAAGCAATACAGGAAACTGGATATTCTTATCCAGAAGCCAGAGGTAGAAGACATCTGCAACATATTCATAAAATATTGCAGTTATCATCCATCCAGAATCACTTCTGCCTACAGCAAAGCCATCTGGAACTGAATTTGCAATATCCTTTGGAATTCTTTTATATGGGAACATTATCATAGGGTCCACTCACTGGCCACTTGCAGAAAAATTATACAAAACTGATAAACTGTTTTTCTTGTCCTGATGCAATGTCACAAAAGTTCTTATATACTTTAGGTCTCAGATTTTTTTTGGTTTTTGGACAAAATAACATCCCTGTTTCATCTGCATTGAAGATACAGGAAAGATTTTGCAGTATATCACTTGCCTGTTCTCTCTTATAATTATCTAATTCTTGAAACCAATTCCTCATCATCTCTTCTGAAACTGCTGCTTGAACTTGATATCACTTCTGTATTCTTTGCTGCTACATTAGTGTGCCTTTTAGAAAAAGTTCTAGCCATTTTTTTCCTGGGCGATGGTCATTAAATGGGTTATTTCGTTCCATATCTTTCATAACTTTTTGAACTGCATCTTTTACTTCATCAGGATGCATGGGAAAATCCAATTTGGCTTTCCCGATAATCCAATTTTCTAATCAGTTTTCCTCTGCTTTAGTTAATGTAGCTGCAGGGTGCATTTTAGTACTTTTCCATGTAATTTATTTATTAAAGTTCTTTTTGCAATGTTAAATTCTTAAAAACGAATTTAACATTGCAAAAAGCCTTATTAGTGTTATGTTTATTGACTAAGACAAAACCTTTCTCATTTTGTTTCTAGCCATTTAAACACTGAGCACAAATGTTTTCGGCCTCCTTAATAGGCCTTCTTCAGGTACACTGCAGTCTGTTAGAACGTCGGTTGGTAGATATTCAAACGATGTCACTGTTTACATAGATTTCGTCTTACCAGTGACGCCATTTTTATTGATAAGGTTTAGATGATACAGAGGGTGTTAAATTTTCTTTACATTTTACATCCAAAGTGGGCACTCAGGTACCGTTCCTGTCATGCATCATTAACGATCGCCACCTGGTGGACTTGCTAATAATATTTTATATTTCAAATACAATACATACTACATCTCCCTCTTTTACACAAAGTCTTTGAAATGCGATGGCCTACAGACCACCTGACCTGGTCGAGTCACCAAGTTCATAGCTTCATTGCTGTTTGTCTCCCAATTTTGCAAATGCTCATTCTCTGTGTCCCTTTCCTCTCTAGTACTGGAGCTATTTATGTTTTCCTCTGGTTCCCTGGCTTGTTCATCTTCCATTGGTTGATCTAATAATTCATTTGAATAATTCTGTATGTTCCTAAATCTATTCACATCGAACTTCCTTAAAAATCTTCAGTTATGAATGAAGTATTTACCATCTTTGTCTATGCATACAATATAAGATCTTGGTCAATAACTGTTTATCTTTATTATTTCACCAGGCTCCCAGTTTCTTTTATCAACTTGTATCATCACTCGGTCATGTAGATTTAATCCTGTTAGGTCTCTAGCATTTCTATCAAAATAATATTTCTGTACTTGTCTTTGCGAATGATTTTTTCTAAATTTGTCTATGACTATTCTAGGTTTCAAGAGATTATTCCTTGTGGGCACTTGCCCTCGCAACCTATGACCATAAAGAAGTTGGAATACCTCATCCTAAGAGTGTATTTCTGTATTCCAACAAGGTCAGATAAATGTCCTTTGAGTCATAGACTGCTTCCTTTAGTAATTTTTTGATAGTCTGCACATGTTCAATAAAACCATTAGACTGAGGGTTTCGTGGAGAGCTTGTCTTATGTGTTATTTCCCAGTCTTCTAGAAATTGCTGAAAGTGTTTGTTTACAAACTGAGTATCATTACCTGAGTATATAATTTCTGGCTTGCCATGTCTGGAAAATATCGGTTAGCCGTTACCCATGACTTTGCCCGTGCAGATTTTGCAAGCTAACACCATTTATATTCAGCATTTCAGCAGCCATAGTAATTATATAATAATTACTATGATTTCATTTGATTCTCAGCAATTCTCATCATTCTCACCTACCGCTGAGAATGATGAGAATTGCTGAGAATCAAATGAACTGTTTTCAATTTGATCAATTTTCTGGAATGTTTACAATCGTTCTATAATCGAACCAATATGCAATAACAAATTTGAATTTAAAACGGTTTGAACGTTTGGTTAAAAAATCGAAATATATAAAAATATTTATAACAATGTCTGAAATGTTATCAATTTAATACACCTAAGTACTCAATGAAGACTAAACGTAGTTGAAAACAAAAAATTGCATCTAAAATAGTACAGTAGAAGCCATCCTTCCAGTCACGCCTTAATGCTCTCTCTCTCCCCCACCGCGAGGGAATTTTGAAAAATCCCTTCTTAGTGTGCATTTTCATGATGTACCCTAACTGTGTACCAAATTTCACCTCTTTAGGTTCAGCGGTTTGCTCTGGACAATGATAAAAGTCAGGACAAGTAATTTTATATACAGTGGGTGATCGGTTAACGAACAGATCAGATAATGAACAAATCTGATAACGAACACTTTTGCGAAAGATTTTTATGTTCGGACAATGAATGCATGATTGGGTAACGAACATCCCATAGAACAAACACAAGAAGAAGCGATGTAAAATAATGAATACCGATTGGTCTTTCCTTGTCTTCGGGCAACAATTCGAAACCTTTTGGAGTGTGAGAGACATCGATATTGACGCTCAAGCCGGTATATACCAATCAGATAGTATTCCTCCAAACTTTGAAACTCTCCCTGTAATTCCAGCCTTTTATTTTTCTGACAAAACAATTCTTTTATGTATTTGCGAGACTGTCGGGTAGGCACTCGTTAAGTTTTGTGTCTGTTTTTCTTTTTGAAAGGTCAGAGTATAATAGCAAAGATAGAGAGTGGGCAGAAGATGCCTAATGTTTCTGGGCAGTATGGCTTGAACAGGTCTACAGTAGGCCTTAGTTAAATCTTATCTAAGAAAGATACTGTATTATCAAGAAGAATCAAGCAGCTAAAGGAGTAACAAAAATCACATCTGAGATATAATGAACATTGAAGAGTTCATAATGGAATCTGAAATGGATCTGACAACAGAAGAACGCTAAGAACTCTTGAATTAATAACACCAAGAAACTCGGCGAGATATGTTTTCTTCTGAAAAAGAGGATTAATGCTGATATCTGTTATTAAAGATCTTTTGTAGTAGTAGGAGAATATCAAAATAACGATCATAGAATGGCATCCAAACCAGGTTGAGGCTTGGGGATTTCTATAATTGCAATGCTATTAATAACTACTTACGAAAAATCCTGAAGAGAGAAAAGCAATTGACATTAGACAGATTATTTAACCCTTTCAAATGGAAAAACATGACTAATAAAAATGCAAGACTGTGTATGTATTGATATGTATTTTTATTATTATATATATATATATAAACGTATATATTTTTTATTTTTGGGGTCTCCAGAACGAATTAATTAAATTCCCATTAAAACCTATAGTAAATTGATAATCGGTTAATGAACAATTCAGATAGCGAACAAAGTCTTGGAACGGATTATGTTCGTTAACCAATCACCCACTGTATTTAGATTTAATTTATATAACTGAAAAGGTTAAAATTCTTTATTCCTCTACCGTACACAATTTAAAGAATTTTTAAAATGTGTTAGATTGGTCACTCGGCAATAAACCCTTGTATAAGATAATGTTTGTAAATATAAATGAAATACTATAATATAATATAATAGAAGGATTAGAAGTATAAAATAATCTAATAATCTTATGTTTGTTATTATTTTTTGTCCGGGCAATGCTGGACTTATCTGCTAGTAAGTTTATANTTTTGAAGAAGTGGGATGATGTCAGAACGATGGTCTGTACCATCTGTAATTGCTGTGATGGGGTTGAGCACTATATATACATATGTCCAATGACTGAGGATGCTAGGCATGAGCTTGCCCTTGCTCTTAGCCACAGGAGTATTAATTGGCCTTGTGCACTTCATGTCCTTCTTAAGGATAGTGACACCTACAAAGCATTAAAAAATTGATTCATAAGTATCACATACGCTCTCTCATTCATTAAGTTGGTCAAGTCTGTCATCGGGCACTATCTTCATTTGCTCCCTGCACATTATTGTACATATCATTATTCGTTCTGCTGCAACATATATCTGTGTAATGTTTATTATTACTATTAGTATTGTCTGTTTTATACTACTGTACATGTTATTCTACTCTCAAGTTTTGTATCATATCGGTTGATTTGTATTGGTCATCTCACCATCTATTCATACTTCTTCTCTATTGTCATACTGTTTGTACGTTATCTCTCTGTTATTATGTATGTATTTACCTGTGCTTTGATATATCTCTGTATTTAACCAATTATGCTATGACGGTATCAAGAGTAAATAAAGTTAAAGATGGTCTTAGAATGGCATTCAAACCAGGTTGAGGTTAATAGGCCTAGGGATCTCTATAATTACAATGCTATTAATTACTTCTGAAAAATCATGAAGAAGACATAAAGAATCTGTCCAATGTCAATTGCTTTTAACCCCCACAAACGAAAAAAACATGACTAATAAAAATGCAACACCATGTATATATGTATTTTTATTATTACATATGAATAAACGTAGTAAGAAAGTATACATTTTTTATTTTTTGGGGGTCTCCAGAACGAATTAATCAAATTCCCATAGAAACCTATGGTAAATTGATAATCGGTTAATGAACAATTTGGATAGCAAACAAAGTCTTGGAATGGATTATGTTTGTTAACTGATCACCCACTGTATTTAAAAAATGTTTTAATAGGTTTTTGACTTTATTATAGATAGATTTTTTATTGAAAATATGTGTAACGTTGTTTTCATTTTTTTTTTTACTATTTGTATAATTATTCAGAAAGATAACAATGTAGAAAAATAATACAGTAAATGCACCACTTTTTCAATTGGTATTTTCTGTTGTTATTACATAAAATGCCATATTTAATAGCTATATTTTTTGTTGGCTATTTTAGTGTAGTGCTATGTAATTCAAACTTTAATTTCTTGGGATGCAATGTCAGTTTATGACAATGAGTCTATTAGAAATATAACAGCTCATTTAATAATAATCTTCCAAGATCCAATTAAGTTATAAAAGAAAATCTACAGTACTACACTGGCGTGCAAAACTTAAGCAATGATGTAATTTTTAAGCAGACAGCCATGAAATTGTAGAAAAGGGCTTGTTGCAATCAGTACAATGAACACCCAATTCATTAGAAAAGTATGCAAATATCAGGAAGAAGACATCACATGCATGCAAAATGCATGAAGTCAGCACTTACAGTGCAAGACTACAATAAAAAGGAGGACTTGTAGTGAATGTCTTTAATAGACATTCACTGCAAGTTTGAGTGAGTTTGTACATGCAATATGGCTAGAAGAAACCATCTGGATGACTTTACATGTGGTAGAATGAACAACAAATTTGAGGAGGAGTGTACTGGTGTGACGAGTGTAGCCCAAGAGTTTTGAATCAACAAAAGTGTCGTTTCATGAGCTTGGAAAGCCTTCCAAACCACAGGTACATCTGTAAGAAAGGTTGATAGTGGTCGTCCAAGAAAAACAATGCCAATGGATGATCAATATATCATCCTGCAAGTGAAAACACATTGATATCAGTCAGTGGACAACATTGCTCAGCAGCTGTGTACGGCAGTAGGACAAGTGTTGCGGTTTACTGTGGCCAGACGCTTTAAAAAAACTAGTATAGTATTTGATGAAGATTGGAAAGAATAGAAAAGTTAAAATATTGCATTATAACATGTCAACGTTTGTTACACTAAGTAAAAGTAGTTATTTCTTCATAATTTGAATTTGAAATGACAATCTAAATATATAAAATTACTTGTCCTGACTGACTGAGTCACTGATTCATCATCACCCAGAGCAAACCGCTGAACCTATAGCGGTGAAATTTGGTACACAGTTAGAGTATGTCATGAAAATGCACACTAAGAAGGGATTTTTGGAAATCCCCCCACGGGGGTGAGAGGGAAAGGATTAAGGCTTAACCTGAAGAATGGCTTCTACTGTACTAGTTTAGATGCAATTTTTTTGTTTTCAACAATGTTTAGTCTTCATTGAGTACTTAGGTATATTAAATTGATAATATTTCAGACATTGTTATAAATATTTTTATATATTTTGATTNGTATATATTTTTTATTTTTGGGGTCTCCAGAACGAATTAATTAAATTCCCATTAAAACCTATAGTAAATTGATAATCGGTTAATGAACAATTCAGATAGCGAACAAAGTCTTGGAACGGATTATGTTCGTTAACCAATCACCCACTGTATTTAGATTTAATTTATATAACTGAAAAGGTTAAAATTCTTTATTCCTCTACCGTACACAATTTAAAGAATTTTTAAAATGTGTTAGATTGGTCACTCGGCAATAAACCCTTGTATAAGATAATGTTTGTAAATATAAATGAAATACTATAATATAATATAATAGAAGGATTAGAAGTATAAAATAATCTAATAATCTTATGTTTGTTATTATTTTTTGTCCGGGCAATGCTGGACTTATCTGCTAGTAAGTTTATAATTGTATGTGCTATCCTAAGATGACATATGCTTAAAGTGTCCTTTAATTTAAAGAAAACTTTAAATACCAAAAGAAGGCAGCAAACTATACATTAAGCCTGTTTAATTGTTTGTAAGTGTTTTGCTAATGGTGTATAAAAGTGTGAAATTGTATAAATGAAAAACTTAAATGTTTTATAATGAAGAAAATATTTAATGTATAATTGCAAAATACACACAATTGAGAAGTGTATAAAAAGGTTCAACTGTAGTTTATATTTTCTTTAAAACTGTTGTAAAAAAATATTTATATTTCCAACTATTTTTGTAATATAATCTTCAAAATGTTTTAAATAAATCATTTTACAATCAGTTATTGTATCATAATAAAAAATGATGAAAATAAATATTGAATAGCATCTATTTAAATGTAAAATAATTAATAATTATACAAAAAAGTTACTCTAAAAATAGCAAATTCTTTAATAAAAAATTTGATTTAATCATTGTAGATAATTAATTTGATTTTAATTAACTTATCTTCACAATTACTATGTAAGATGCTAAGGTACTACACATGTTTGCATGCATGTAATTTTTATATCTGTGGATGTCTATTTTTATTTTAGAAATATTAAGGACATTTATAATAAATATATTTTATGTATGAAATTTTACTGATTAATAGGTTGTAGTTGATGAAGATTCTTCAAAAATATGGACTTATTATGATGCCGGTCCTCGTAGTGTCACTTGTCCTTTAGTATGTCTTCCTCCAGTTTGTGGTACTGCGGATGCATTTTTCCGTCAAATTATGGGTTTAACTGCACTTGGCTATAGAGTAATCTCTGTAAGTATAGCATTGCAAGATATTTCTGAGTATAAAATGAATCTTGTATTTAGTGATTATTATTATTAAAAGAAAGAAATAATAAAAATAATTTGTTGAAATTGATAAACAGCTTAATTTAGCAAAATCTATCACATTTATTAATATACAATTTTTACCAATATATTTAGTGCTGTAGTTTTTTGAACCATTTTTCAAAACAGATCCTTCGCAACCAGATTATATACCACCGCTGCCAAAGTTAACTGATTTTGATATTCTGAAAATATATTAAAAATATTTTTTAATAAATGTGTGTAAAAAATTATTGTGGAAAAAATATATTGTGTATTCCAAATGATCATTATTATTTTTTACATTGTAGACTAATATTTCTATCATACAAATTTTAATTTCCAAAGTTGATGTAAATACTAATATCTTTTTAAGGAATTTCAAGTAATATGGGAAAAAATTATTAAAATTTAATCCAAATTCTTTCTATTGTTAAGTGAATATCTGTTTTTTATAATGTGTGCACTTGATTTATTCTTTGATTTGTTATTGCTAAAATTTGGATTGAAAAATCTAAATTATGATGTACTTTTAAATGCTCTAAATTTTGTTTTTATACTCTTAATTCAGTTTTAATATTTTTATTAGTGTTGCAACAAATAGTATATTCGGCCTCAGGCCGAATACCGAATATTTGGCCAGGAGCGTGGCCGAATAGCTGAATATTTGGCCAAACTATTCGGCTTGATTAATGCACGTACGAAAATTGGCTCGCAAACCACATTATGGCAAGGACCCTGCTCTCTATTGGCCCATTGTCACTACGCTTCGCCAATCGTGTTAATTCTTGACAGTTGTAGTGGACAGACAAGAGTGTCATGGCAGTATGTGATAAATGATGATATCAAATGTGGATAACAACAAAATTACCTACACGTGTAAGGTAATAACGGAAAAAGAACAGAGAAGGACCGCAAAGTGAAAATGTGAAAATAAATATGAAATTGAGTTGATAACATAATCAAACAAGTCGAGGAAGCTTATTGGCACAAAATTCTCGCCCATCAATGGCAAATAACTGTTCTCATAGATTTCGGAAAGCTAAATGCTTGTAATGAAAGTCATTTAGCGTGCACGGGCGAAAGCCTGGGGCCGTTCGGGCTACCAAAGCTGTCTGGAATCTGTGAAATCATAACTGTGACTTATACCGATATACCACCTGTCTCTTTTCTCCATTATCACCAGGCTATGAGTCACGTAATTGTAAAATGGGAAATATACGACGGAAAAGTGACAAATCGAAAGTATCGTGAGCGGGATATTATGATGTATGCATAGGCATACATGGACTAGAGCGATAGAGGAAAAAGAAAGGGAAGAGCAAAGACGAGCGCTTAAAAAGAAGGATAGGTAGGGTCAGACCCTCAGATGTGCGACGATTCTTGAACGAATGTGTGTACATGTGCTGATCTTTGTAATTATAAATTGTGATTACATGTGACTAATATTATTTTCTTTTTTATTTTGCGCATGTTATAAGTTATAAATAAATATAAACAAACAGCACTAACCCAATAACATTAAATCTAAATACCAAAATGATTAATTTACTATGTTTTTTTATTTCTTACTTTTGTTTTTAGGTATTCGGTATTCGGCCGAATAGCGAAAAATTGCTTAGTAACCGAATATTTGTTACATCACTAATTTTTATCAAATAAATTCTATTAAATTGTTCAAAGTTTTATTTTAGTGTAAGTAAACTCAGTGTATTCTATCACAGAAACTACATAAAATATGAAGTTTTTAATATTTCATACTACTATTGTAGGTTTCCTTTGTAATTAAATAATTGTACAGGTATACCTCGACTTACGTCGTTTCCGATTATACGTCGTTTGTCAAAAAAGTATATGGAAAATAAAAATCGAGTTTAAGTCATTTTATTAGACTTTATGTCTGTCCGCCACAAATATTGAAGTCGTAATATCACTAGAAAAGCGTTTAAAGCACATAAAATCAAGTATGTACTGTATTTACAGTACCTGCATTCGTAAATTTAGATTACTTTTTTTGTATTATATTAAAAACTAAAATTTAATAAAATTGTTTGTAAGCTTAATAAATAAAATACAGAACCGGGAATGGTAATTTATGGTTTAGCCTAGTGACAAGTAGATTCGGAGACAAGTAAATTCGACTTACGTCGTTTTTCGACTTACGTCGTTTTCCTGGAACCAATTACCGACGTAAGGCGAGGTATACCTGTA
>NW_019384874.1:30358-32985 GCF_000671375.1 Centruroides sculpturatus
TTTAGATATGCCACATTTCTAACAATAATAATTTGATCAAAATTTTCATAAAATTTCTTCATATTAAAAAGTGTTAAAACCTAAAGTTAATGTTTCATTAAAATGTTTAAATTGTAACAGGCTCAAGAAAAATTTACAAATACAAATTGACAAAATATTTTCTAAAAATAGGAAAGAATTCTGTCTTCGACAAGTGTAGAAAATATCATTTCTATACTTGTTTAATTGTAATGTTATAGATAAAGATAAATTTGCAATGAACTAAAAAATGCTTTAAATTGGTTATATTTTCTTAAATATCTAGATATAAATTTTGAAGTAAAGTATAATTACATTGTGCTTATTTAGTAATAATAATGAGCTTTGACAAAACATTCATATTTTAAAAATTTGTGAAACTTAAATTCTTATCTTCAGAAAGATGTAGAGTATAGATTTGATGATTGACATTGATTGATGATTGATTACTTGACATTTAACCTATCAAGTAATCAATTGATTGATTGAGCTTTTTTTTAGCTTTTAATGTAAAACATTAATATAAATATTAGAATTTTAATTATGAGGGCTTTGTTTTTGTTTTTTAATAATGTAAAAAGTGTTACAAGTTTAAATAACATAGTAAATCTAATCATTTTAGGTTTTTGATGAAAGTGCACTTAGTCAGTCAGTCAGAGAAGAAATGTATAAAATGTATCCCGAAGCTAAACGTGCTCATTTAAAGAAAGGAGGAAATTTTCCATACTTAAGTTGTAGTGATGAAGTTAATATGCACTTACAGGTAATATTAAAATCGTTTATTGTAGTTTATTTATTATATATTGTAAATTGATTTTGAAGTAGGTGATTAAATGTGACAATAGACACTATAGTTTGTCATTTTTAAAGTAAAATTAACTCATCACATTTACAATATTTTTTTTTTTCTTTTAATACATCAACAATAGTCATTACATGCACATTTCTTTTATATCTTGGTGAAATCCTTGACTTTGCTCTTCACTCCAGGTAATACTCTAAATGTGAATACAAGAAACAAATTTTAAGATTCATTTTGTAACCTAATTTTTAAACTTTTCCTTAAAAATAATAATATTGAAATAATTATGCTTTTTAAGAAAATGAAAGATGTTTCCTAAGCCTGTCCATGCTACTTTTTTGTGTTAAACTGCCAATATAACAAAATATGTGCATAAGTAAAATGTATCCCTGATTATCCAAGATAATGCAGACCAATGCTACTTTGGGTAACTGAAGACACTGATAAAGTGGATGGCCATTCTGGATTGCAAATATAAAATATTTTTGCGGTATCACTTTCAAACCTCTTTTTATACTTTATTGGATTTAATCATATATAACGGTGGGCAACCTTTTTAAATGCATGTATAGGGACCAAATTTTCTAGATTTTTATGATTTATAGCTGACCAAGTCAACAAGTCTTTGGGATTGACTTGTTGATTGAAATACAGTGGAACCTCGGTATACGACCTTAATCCGTTCCTGATGTTTGGACTTATACTGAATTGGATAGATACCGAACCAACCTTTCCCATAAGAAGTAATGTAAAAATGATTAATCCGTTCTCACGTAAAAAAAACGGCTGGCTTTAAACACCTCGCTTTCCTGGCTAGTTCCCGCTTGATTTTTCATGAAGTCAGCATGTATCTTTTTAGCTCTCTCGCAAATAATTGTTTCCGATACGCTGTCACCAGCACACATTTTTCAGTTATCCAAAGCAAAAGCAATTTCTCGACACGATCTAACACCTTCAATCTCTGTTTAGAAATTGATTTAACCCCTTTCGCAACGTTAGCAGATTTAATAATGTCTTTGTTTTTCACGATTGTCGATATCGTCGTTCTCGGAATACGGTATGCAACAGTTAAAATCTCGAACATGCGTGACACCTTCATATTTCTCAACAATCTCTTTTTTCAGATCCATTGTGATTCTAGTCATGCTTTTAGTTTTATGTCGCTTTTCATTTGCCTTTTTGCGATTCATGACTCATAAAAATAATAAAATTTTACATACAAATTAAAACCAGAAGAAAATTAACCAAGTTATAAACCATTGCACCACGAACGTCTAGTCTGGTCTAGTACACTGATAGTGCTACTTGTTCGTAGATGACACATATAATTGAATTAAGTCGTATACCAAACAAAAGTCGTATACCGAGCAAAATTTATTTTGTCCAAACAGGACATATTCCAAATTGGACATATACCGAGGTACCACTGTATAATGATAAAGGTCCAAAGGTCCAAAAGGATGTATGTAGAAAGAATTAGTGTATAATAAAACTTAATATATAATTAGGTTTATTGTATAATAGTATTTTTCAGACCATTTACTATATGTATTTTCAAAATATTCACATATCAGGTTATGTACAAGGTCTGTTCAAAAAGTATCGGACCTTTGGTCGGCAAAAATAAATTTATTGACTTTGAGGTACAAAACCCTAATCCCCTTCAAAGTAGTCTCCTTGGTAATGTATATACTTCTCCCAGCGTTCCTGCCACTGCTGGAAACACTGTTGGAACGCATCTTTTGGAATGGCCATCAGCCGGTCCGTCGCATTCCGCACGATGTCTTCTCTCGACTAAATTCGGGTT
>NW_019384874.1:35868-46797 GCF_000671375.1 Centruroides sculpturatus
ATCAGCGCTGTCCAACTTATCATAGCCCGCGGGCCATATTTTCTTCACCAAACATTTCGGGGGCCAAGAAGGTTGCTGCTGTATTCAGCCAGGTTAAGTGAAGTTACGCAAACTAAATAGTACCTACTTTAAATTCAAATTAGATTTAAATTTTCACATAGTAAAATAATTTTAATATTAATAATAATAATTTAGTAACAAATTTATTCATAGTAAAATGTACTCGGGGGCCGTAAAAATTATTTGGCGGGCCGTATACCAGTTGGACAGCCCTGCTCTAGACTTTACTTTTATAGCGTTATGAAACTTTACAAAACGTTTTCCGTCGATAAAGTTTCCTGTGCGAAAACAATAGAGTACTACAGTGTTCTGCAACCTTTTTCTACTTGCCAAAATGTTATTCCCCTCAAAAACGTATCATATGATACTATTAATAGAATTACGTAATGCCACTAACCTATTATTATTGTTATTAAAGACATCAATACCTGTGAGCAAATTTTCTTTACATATAATTTCTTAGAATACATAAAAATGCGTGGCTTGTAATAAAGAATAAACAAACATCATCTTATTTCATCAGTGCTGCAGCAGAGAATGAAATACAAGCGTAAGAAACACAACAACTGTGATAAAAATATATAAATAAAATTTGAAATTAACAGAATATGTAAACGTTCACGTCACACCTTTCACCATGTGACGGCACACGGTTGCGGAAAACTACTACACCTTAAATAATTTTCTCTACGAATAACAAATATTTCCATTTTCTGCATGGCTTAAAATTTAAAAAAAATTGAGTTACATTGGTATTGGGCTGTCCATAAATTACATCCGCACTTTTCTTCAAATTTTTACTTCCCCTGCTCTCATTGTTCCAATTTATCGGAGTTTCTGTAACACTCCCCTCTTCGGACGTTCCTCGACCTCCCTTAAAACTTCTATCACTTTATTAACTATAGATACTAAAAGTAGAAACGATGGAATTATATCCAAATTGCTCTTATAACTTACTAGAAAGGTTGGAATCTTACAACAGTGTAACCCAATCGCAAAATTAAAGCATTATCTTCGGAAGCAAAGGAAAACGATAACCTGTGCAAGTGTCCTGCTCTCTTTCGTATGGCCATCTTCCTTGTCCATGCTTAGAACATGCAAAAATTAATTTTTTAACAATTTTTTAAAGTTTACATTTGACCGGATGCCCGTCAAGGAGGAGGACGCGTTCGGTCATTGGTCAATGGATCTTTCTATCTTGATCGGCCCATCTCGATCGATCCAACTCAAGTTTGTCTTGAACCGCCTTTCATTATTTGCTCACTGTCTGCCATCGCTAATCCCTTCCTCGGATGCTTCAGCTATTTCTCCCACACTCCCTTAGTTGCGATTGTCATCTACACCAGGGGTGTCCAACCTTTCAGTTTCTTTGGGCCGCATTGGAAGAAGTCAAGGAGTTTTGGGCCACAAGTATATATAATATATACTTGTGGCCCAATATATGAGTATACTAAAGGATTAACACATCTAGATTATAATAATAAGTATTAAATCTTTATCACGAAAAAGGATATTTTAAAAATTACTTCTACAGACACTTTCAATTTTACTTAGAAATAGACAAATTCATTTACTATAAAAAAGACAAACGAAACTTTATTTGAAAAACACAAATATTTGTTTTATTTGGGTCTCTAATTAATAAAAAGCGACGAAACACCATTTTAAAGTGCATTTTTATTCAACTAATATATAAATAATATGTAGCCCAAGAAGTAGCCAAAGCGCCAAATGATATTTTTTACCTCAAACCAAAAAAAGTACCCACATTTGGCGCAAATGTAGCCAAATCTTGCAACGTTGGAAGAAATACTAAATAAAGCTGGAGTTGTGACTCAAAGGATTATAGACCAAATGCGGGGAAAGGAGAGAAAAGACAAAAGATGAAAAAGTGAGAAAGGTTGGAAAATTAATGGTTCATATTTGCTTAACAGAAGATCTATTTAACCTTTCTCATTACTACATCTTTTGTCCTTTCTCACCTTTCCCTCCTTTCCCAAATTTGGGTCTATAATTCTTTGAGTCACAACTCCAGCTTTATTTAGTAATCCTTCCTCATTCACACATTTCCAAGTATTTGAAAATATTTCCTTTCCACTGAAAAATAAAATATGAATAAAGGTTTACGACTTTGTGAAACTTCTTTTTTAGTTTATGCCATTGAAATAAATAAATAATAAAAAAATTAAAACATTTGTCAGTTTTGTTTACACGTTTATTGGGCCGCATTGGAACTTGCCTTGGGCCGCATGCGGCCCGCGGGCCGCGGGTTGGACACCCCTGATCTACACCAATTTTTGCTGTGTCGTCCTCCAGATCATCTCAAGTAATTTTCAAACTATTGCTGTGTGGTGTCGGAATCCCGAAGTAATCTTCCCACAATAATTAGACACGACCGCTCGGCAGTTAGTTTGTGCACGTAGACTTCACCAGTTACTCGTAGTACGTATGTATGTGCAGTTACATGCAAGTATTAGCATACTACTATAGTTACTAAACCTAAACCAAAACAGAGAAAATAGAAAATCTGCATATTTCATACCATCCAAGAATTAAAATAACCCCAATTCCTTAGGGTTAAAGTCAACCTATAGAGATTTCTCTACTGTCTACTGTGAGCACCAACCTTTTAACACCCTCCCTCCCAGCGTGGACGTCATTTACGGACATCTTCATATTCAAGACCGAAGGTCGAATCTTAACATATTCACGTTGAAGAAAGATTGTAATTGGTCTTATTTTCGTGTAGCTTTAAAACGGGAGTCACCGATTTTAGTTGGTTGGTAAAACCGGATTTCAGTTCTTACATAAAGCGTCTTGCAACAAAATGACGTCATTTTTCTGCATGATACACGTTTTACGTAAGAACTTAAACCCGAGTTAATTTACATTCGCGCAGACAGGAAGAAAATTCAAACCAATTATCTCCATGCCACTGCTTATGAATGGACAAGATTTGGATTTTCGTAACTTTCGATACTTTTTTACAAAAGAATCTGTAACTCAGACATTGTATTGCTGTATAAAGAATATATATATATATATATATATACACACACGCACACACTTGGCTTGACTCCGCATCACCCAAATCTGCAAAGGGATCGTAAAACTGATCCAACTGACGAAATTTTCAATTTACCTGTTATTGTTTTATTCAATTTACAGGTAAATTAAATAAAACAATAATTTTATAATCTGTAAAACTTCAGCGGCCGGATGGCCGAGCGGTCAAGGTGGCAGCCTATCGCTCTGGGGAACCCGGGTTCTAATCCGAACGGGTCGAAAAAAATCCCCAGGAATTTTTCGGGGGGTGGTCCGTTCAGATATGTCGGGCCCCGTCCCTCACCACCCGGCAGCCCCATCGTGGGCCTGGCCGAACCCATAATGGGCTTGCAAAAAGAGGCCCTCTTAGTGACCATAGGGAGGAAAAAGTTAAAAAAAAATCTGTGAAACTGAGTTGCAGTATCCTTAAAGCCAGTTTAATAAGTCTTGTCTTGTTAATAGATACGTACTAATGGACGAAATAAGATTGACGAAACTTTCAGTCTTGGGACGTTCAGTTGAACAGAAACAAGGCCGAAAATTAAAAATTATTTAACTGTTACGTTTTGGTTATTTTCTGTTGTACTACAACTAATGAAAATGTGTAGATTTATGGTGCGTAGTTACGTGTAATTTGATTGTATTAATGGCGGAAAGTATAGTGAAGAGAATGAGAATCGATTTAAAGTATTTATCGAAGAAGTTAGGAAACATAGATGTCTATACGATAAAATATGTAAAGAATTTAAGGATACATCATTAAAACTGTATAAACAGCGAATGGCGTAAAATTTGGAACGAATGTCAATAAAGTATGGCATAGAGCGGTTTCAAGGTCGCATGTCACATGATTTAACGCACGTTTGCTCCGCCCTTCGCCATGTTTGTGGTCTACCTTCCGCTTGCGCGTGGTTTGTTATTTGATAAATTGGCAGCGCTTTTTTTCAATTTAAACTTAATAGAATTGCTGTATTTTTATATCGTAGACCAAGTTAAAAAAGATGCTTTTCTGGCGAGCTATTCTCGCAGTCTGNTTCCAGAGCAGGTGTCAGGAAAAGATAAATTAAAAATAGTGTCCTTTCAACAGTGTAAAACTTTCCTAAATCAAATATTGGATAATTTTTCTTCAGCGGATAACAAGTCAAGAGGTATGGAACCAATTATTGTAAGCTCTCTCTCGGTCTCTCCACGCCTTAGGGACAGGAATTAGACGTTGTACTACGCGCAATCAGCTTTAATAAATTGTTATTTTTAATGTTACGTTTGGTTTCCTATTTGACTCGTATATCGTCTATCCCCTTACCGACGGCACTCCTTCATCCGCCACTCGACTGGCAATCCCGTTACAGCGGGATAAATTAACAAAATTTTAATCCATCCTGACTGTGAACAGAGTTAAACCGCCGTTGCCGGATCGGGAGACCTACACCCTCCCCCCGGTGGTTCACATATTAATTTGCAGGAGTGGGGTTCCGATTTCTTCGGAACTTCGGTAAGGTGAAAGAAAAGAAAGGCCATATACGAGTAACACCATCGAATAGAATTAAGTTAAACATTTCCTACGGTAGGGACGTTAAATAGAAATTAGTAGAAATAATGGAGCGCAATCTGCAACCTCAACCTGCGGCTGGGCCAGGCAACCCCGATCCAAACCCTAATCCGAATCCAGCTACTCTTACGTTAGGAGGTTTACCTCATAACCAACTCAGAGTTGTGTCCCTGCCCCGCCAAATGGCATTACAGGGTAAACAAAGAGACGATGTCATAATCATAGGCCGGTCCATCACTCGGTAGCAACCGAGCGCTGAGACGATAACAGTTAGGAGGTTTAGGCGGAATAATACCTTTATTGCCCGTATTTTCGAGAGAAGCAGGAGGTCCAAGAGTAACCGATTTTTTCGACTCATTAGCAGATGTCACCAAGGTGGCTGCTTGGTCGAAGGCACAGATGTTGGCTGTTGCGAAATTGAAACTCACAGGGATAGCCCGAAATTTTGTCCGGAAGGATCGCCGGATTAAGACGGTAGACGAATTTGATGAGTTCAAGCGTTTAATGCTGGAGTGCTTTGAACGCAAACCTTTTCCAGCTAAACTAAACAAATTCTATACTTGCGTTCAAAAAAGAAACGAAGATGTGCAAGCATATGCCGCTTGTCTCTAATCCCTAGCGATGGAAATAGTGATCACACCGGAACCGGGGGCCACTCCAGAAGAAACCGTGATTATACAAAGGGTCCAAACTAAAGAGCTCGATGAACGACTGAAGGCCCAATTTTTAAACGGGATTGACCCCCGCATACAACAACAGACGATGTCCCGGGAGCCTGCTACATTCGACGATGTGCTAAAGGCTGCTATTAGCGAGGAGATGATAGAAAATATTACTGCACGTCCACAGGGGATCATGCGCAGTTAGGGAGGCAACCAATCAACAAACTCCTCTCCTTCACCCAATGACCTACAACAATTAACAGCAGCGATGAAAAAGCTGAAAACGCATATGGATGGGTTAACTGGAGCCCCCTCTCGAATCAATTCTAGAAATGTGCCGTTCAGTCAAAATCAGCGCGGGAATTTTCCCAATTGTTCATATAACACTCCAGCTTTCAGGCGCAACGAATATCGGTTGTAACCAATCAAATAATAAACCTAGCCAAAATCGAACACAAAATTTTCCTGATCGCCGAGAGAATAATGATAATGATCAAGGCGCCTGTTCACGAAACGACGCAAGAACTGACCAAAATCGGGTCCGCTTCCGATCGCAGCCTTTAGAACCAACGCAAAACCATTGGAAAGGCCATANAAACCTAGCCAAAATCGAACACAAAATTTTCCTGATCGCCGAGAGAATAATGATAATGATCAAGGCGCCTGTTCACGAAACGACGCAAGAACTGACCAAAATCGGGTCCGCTTCCGATCGCAGCCTTTAGAACCAACGCAAAACCATTGGAAAGGCCATATTCAAAGCATCAAAGGACGACCTCAATTTTCTCCTCGAAATATATATCCTATATACAACACTAATTATATATCGTCACTAAATGAGCCTTAATTTGATTGTTCTATCGGAAGAAACCCTAAAGAGGAAACAGAGACACGATGGAAAGGACGAATAGGGTTCACTCGAATCGTTGAAACCCAAACCTCTATTATACAAATCTATGTGAATAATATTCCGGTTAAAATGCAAATTGACCCTCAAGTGGAATATACACTCATATCCAAGAACCTGTCCAACAGATTGAAGGGAAAAACGTATGTAAAATTTGGCCTTAAACGAAAATTACGACCCATCCTGGGAAGGCAAACAACGGTTATAGGAATGGCGAGGCCCACATTTAAACTAAGAGGCCAGAAATTTATGGTACCTTGTGATGTGGTACAAGATATTACCACTCCCTGCAAAGGGATCTTAGGCCTAGATATCATAAAGGAGGCGAAACTGACATTGGACAATGACAACGCCCAGGTGGTGCTGTCCCATGGAAAACAAATCCATTTTTGCACTTCCCAACGGCCGCACACAAGGAAGCGGAGATCAAAACCCCAAAATGAAAGGGAGAAACCTTCTA
Source organism: Centruroides sculpturatus (assembly GCF_000671375.1). Classification (NCBI taxonomy): domain Eukaryota; kingdom Metazoa; phylum Arthropoda; class Arachnida; order Scorpiones; family Buthidae; genus Centruroides; species Centruroides sculpturatus. The sequence continues at coordinate 42,552 of NW_019384874.1, forward strand.
TGGATATCCTCCAAATTAGACAGATAACACCGCCAAGAGAAAAACGCGAAGAACAAAACCAAAACGGAGAGCAAGAGCCCGGAAAAAATTCAAGCAACCTATAACCTCGCAAGATAACACAGAGGTGACCATCGAAGCACCCAAAGTAACCGCGGAAGAACCACTTACATTTTCCCAGGAGGACTTTAATTTAACCTCCATATTCCCGGAAAGCGAAACCGAGGGCAATGACACTGAGCAAGAATCGAAACCGGAAGGAAAACTAGAAATTACTCCTCCATATGTATTCCGAAAGCAAGGAATAATGGAAGATCAACCTTGGGTTATGTCACGACCCACCCGAAGTCGTATACCTCGACTGATTTCTCTCACCACTAGTCGATCATCCTCTCCTTTGGACCGGGACTAAATTGGTGAAATATTTGAAGGGCATCAACCATATTTCCCTGTAGTATGTTGTGCAATTTAGTTGTCGCTTAAATTTGGTTTGATCAAATTTATTGTCCCCAAGGATGGAACCATTACAAGTAATAAAAATATATCCTATTCTAGTGGAAGAAATTTTCCATACACTGAAGTTGTGGACCTTCACCTAACTGACCTAAAGTGATGCCGACATCGTCATCAACAAAGCCAAAATGAATTATCTCCAAATCACTTTTCTTATCCTCAGTATCAAGTCTACGGCCATGAAACCTGCATCAACCCACGTAGAATTTTCAAAGGAGTACTTTTCCTTCACCAAGGAAATTTTTTGATGACCACAAGTCACTGGACCTTTGTCACCGAACTCAACTTTGAACATATAGAGCAACAAATTCAATTCATCTCACAAGCTTTATCCTATTTAGATGCCATGATTCAACAACAAGAACATACGACTCCAACAGATGGAAATCCTCAAACCCAATGGAATCTCCCTACAAAGGGTTTTGAACACATCCAAGCTTTATTCCTCACCTATCATAAAAGATATAAAGAACTTACTGACCTAGTTACTCTAAACCCATCTAAACAAAGAAGAGGCTTAATAGACAAAGGAAGAAAAGCCCTCAAATTCCTCTTCGGAACGGCTACATCAGAAGAAATTGAGGCCTTGAATAAGGAAATATCGAACATTAAACAGTGTAACAAAGGAATTCTTCATTTAGTGCGTTCGCAAACGACTTTATTAAATGATACCCTAAATATAAGCAAACATAATAGACACCAGATCTATATATTATTTAAACGACAAGAATATTTTGGAGAAGTCATGAATTTATACCAATATAACCTAGCCTTTGAGATAATTCTACGAACGATCGAATTTCAAGAATTTCATTTCCAACTAGTAAGACTACGAGAAGACATTGATATTTTGGAACAAGGTCGATTAAGTACCTATTTTATCTCACGAGAAGTAAAGTTGAAAACTCTATGAGACATTCAAGGAAGGCTACGCAATGATCGAACCCATCCAACCGAATACGTTGTTTAAATACTACCAGTGGCTGACTACTGTCGCAGTAGCTTTACCTGGTAAATTACAAATTTTCGCAAAAATTCCCTTGATCACTCCCAGTGGATATTTTGATATGTATGAAATTGTCAAATTTCCAACATACATCTCCACATTAAAGACCTTTTTCCAATTTAAAACGAATTATCCTATAATTGTTCTATCTATGGATAGACAATCGTACATGTTGCTCCAACGATTCGAACTCGCTGTGTGCAAGANAATTGAGGCCTTGAATAAGGAAATATCGAACATTAAACAGTGTAACAAAGGAATTCTTCATTTAGTGCGTTCGCAAACGACTTTATTAAATGATACCCTAAATATAAGCAAACATAATAGACACCAGATCTATATATTACTTAAATGACAAGAATATTTTGGAGAAGTCACGAATTTATACCAATATAACCTAACCTTTGAGATAATTCTACGAACAATCGAATTTCAAGAATTTCATTTCCAACTAGTAGAACTACGAGAAGACATTGATATTTTGGAACAAGGTCGATTAAGTACCTATTATATCTCACGAGAAGTAAAGTTGAAAACTCTACGAGACATTCAACTTCCGGAAGGCTACGCAATGATCGAACCCATCCAACCGAATACGTTGTTTAAATACTACTAGTGGCTGACTACTGTCGCAGTAGCTTTACCTGGTAAATTACAAATTTTCGCAAAAATTCCCTTGATCACTCCCAGTGGATATTTTGATATGTATGAAATTGTCAAATTTCCAACATACATCTCCACATTAAAGACCTTTTTCCAATTTAAAACGAATTATCCTATAATTGTTCTATCTATGGATAGACAATCGTACATGTTGCTCCAACGATTCGAACTCACTGTGTGCAAGANTCCTAAATTTAGTATTTTAAATCCGAGAGAGAGTAAGAATAAATATATGTAACCTCCATATACCTCTATAAGGGCCTCAGTGATTATTTTTTCCCATTATTATTAACTTTTATTAATGTTTTAATCAAAGAAAAAGTGCTGCTTTAACGTTTTAAGCCGAAGATTTCCAACGCACGTGACTCCTCAACCGTTCTAATCATTTGAAGTGCCAGTCCACTTATCAGACAAGAAATTCTAATCCGCTCGCCTCCACAAAATAACAACAATCTACTTACTTATAGTCCAGACTCAGCGTGAATGTGTTATATCGTCGACAAAACAACCTCGTGTACCAAGCTCGTGTACACCAGAACCCAACTGACGAAACCAAGAATTCCGAGACAAAGGACAATCTCGACCAGTGTTGCCAGATGTTTTTTGCCCTTGTAGCCAAATAATTTTTAAAAAGTAGCCCAAAAGTAGCCAACTGCTCGAGCAGTTGACTACTTTTGGTTTACTTTTGTACCAGGTGTTGTTCTACCTAGTACTTTTGTANAACTAGAGGTCGCACAACACCTAGTTGTTCCCCAAATTGAACAACTTTTAAACCAAACGGAACCACAAATCCTCCAAAAACGTCTCCTAGAACCACAAAAGCAAGAAGAGGAAAAATTAAACTCCGATTACGATATCAAGTTAGCAGACCGATCCTTATCAGACGTCACCTATGACCTCAATCACCTATTACAAATGACAACTAAATCAACATCTTCATCCTACCTCTCAACCGTCATAACGGTATTCACAAGTTGCCTGGGTACTAGTGTTCTAGGATGTTGCCTTTATTATATCATTCGTCGATACCTTTAACAGAAAAAACGTCAGTCACCACCTCAACCGCGCCCTACAGAAACTGAACCAGAAAACATCCCCCTCAACGAAAGAAAAAGTCAACAGAAACAACGACCCCCAACCAAGCACTTCCCGAGAAATCGCTCCTCGAGGCGACTCTACCCAAATAGCACACAAACTTATTGTTCAAAGCTATTAAGCCCTTGTTCGACACTCGACAACCACCATTTTAATTTTTTTCCTTTGTTAGACGTTCCGAAATTTATATTTTCCCAACGAACGGAATCATTTCTATATACTGTATTTCCAATTTTTTCCTAAATTTAGTATTTTAAATCCGAGAGAGAGTAAGAATAAATATATGTAACCTCCATATACCTCTATAAGGGCCTCAGTGATTATTTTTTTCCATTATTATTAACTTTTATTAATGTTTTAATCAAAGAAAAGTGCTACAGTACTTTAACGTTTTAAGCCGAAGATTTCCAACGCACGTGACTCCTCAACCGTTCTAATCATTTGAAGTGCCAGTCCACCCATCAGACTAGAAATTCTAACCCGCTCGCCTCCCCAAAATAACAACAATCTACTTACTTATAGTCCAGAATCAGCGTGAATATCGTCGACAAAACAACCTCGTGTACACCAAAATCCAACTGACGAAACCAAGAACTCCGAGACAAAGGACAATCTCGACCAGTGTTGCCAGATGTTTTTTGCCATTGTAGCCAAATAATTTTTAAAAAGTAGCCCAAAAGTAGCCAACTGCTGGAGCAGTTGGCTACTTTTGTACCAGGTGTTGTTCTACCTAGTACTTTTGTACTAATCTAGTACCTTTTTACTTGTTCCGGTACCAAGATACCAACACCATTTTCCTAGTACCATTCATGAAATCCTAATACCTTTCCTTTCAAAACATTCATTTTTATTCTATATTTCTGTATTTTTTTACTTTACTTTGACAGTAAATAGATGTTTTTATTGCTTCCTCATTCAAATGCAGCAGTTGAACGTATTTTTTTGCAATTAAATTTAATGAAAACTAAACTA
>NW_019384874.1:47709-121053 GCF_000671375.1 Centruroides sculpturatus
CTAGTTGAAACTAGTTTATACTGAATGTCTTTGTTAAAACCCGTTTTGTCTAGTTGAAACTAGTTTATACTGAATGTCTTTGTTAAAACCCGTTTTGTCTAGTTGAAACTAGTTTATACTGAATGTCTTTGTTAATAAAAATGGAAATTTTTCAAATATATTTTTTTTTTAATTTTAAATACTCAAAACTAATTTTGCTATGGCCGTCCATATCGCTTGTTTTAGCCATCCATTCTTATAATCGGGATGCCTCTTGTCGTAGATACATGGATACTTTCGGATGTTTTCGATAAATCTCTCCGTATCTATTCTAGGTTTTTCGAAGTAGCCATGAGAGAATGTACCGTACTACATAAAAGCTCGTTATCTGCCAATTTTCACAGGAATAATTAAATTCGAAACTCGAGTAAAACGATTTAACAAGAAAATTCCAAATTGGAAATCGTGCTATTATGATTGACTAAAGGAAATTATATAAAGCAGTTAATTATATACAGTGTTTCAAAAAATCGAAGCACTCGAAGCCTGGCGTGCAATAGTAATCGAATTCTGCACGTGAAAAAAAAATATAGCGGAAAATAAGAAATTCGTTACAATTTCACAGCACGGGTACGTCATCGAAAACCAGTTCCAACCCTATTGTTGCATATCAGTACGTTAAAAATTACCCCCCCCCCGACGTTGATCGATTGGCTTTCATTACCAGGCCGAATTGACTATTTTTTTCGATTTATAACATTTGTGTTCTTCGATAACGTGCAGTAATGATGATCTAGAATATACTATAGTGGTTGTGACCATGGTTACAACAGTTGGTGGCAACAACGGTTGCTATCGACAAGTTAGAATATTCCAGCTCGTTGCCTTTACACAAATGCCACACCTCTTGACTAAAAAGAAAATGGCGGACGGTATTCGATTTTCTGACAAATTTTTAACTTTTTATTCAATAGATGCGACTCGTAATGTAGATTTGACTCTGCATTTATTTAAATACGTTTCGATTGCAATATGGCATAGAAATTCATAGTATAGTGCAGTAGCGCTGTGTAATCCTTAATGACCGGAGCTTAAGTATGTACTGTACGTTATGTAGGAAAGACGATATAACGAGGGGTATCTTAGAATTTCACACATTTAAAAAACCTTAAAGTTTATTTAGTTTAAAATGTATAGTTAATTAACACAAAAGAAATTAATACATTAAAAAACTTGTTTTCTTAGGTAGTGTGAAAAATTCTATCGCCAGTTACCCTACACTTTAAAATTAAATGTACGAGAGCTACCAAATGTGTACTTACTTTCGTGTTAAAATTGTTTGTCGAACAACAGAGATAGGTGGAAACCTTCATTCTCGGTCTTCGGCTCACACTAGCAAAAGAATTCCCGCGGTCGGAGGGACCCGAGATAAATTCCAAAGCGTATTATCCACGCCATACCAGCCAATTAGACACTGGCCTATCTGCTAAGACCAGAGTCGATAGATATATACAGTACTAATCCTCGCGCTGCCAAGTAACTCTAATACTACGATACTAGCGTAATAAATATTTCTGCCACTTCGAGCGCTTCGTTCGCGTCTAGGCGTAAGTTTGGCTGGAGCATAGGGAGAATCAGCTGTAAACATTCGAAATTCTTTTTAGAGAAGGGGGATTAAAAGTCAGTAGATTTAGTTCTTGGACTTTAAATATAGGCTGGTAGAGGAAAATGAGGAAATTCCAACTATTTAGACAACATATTTATACACACATAATAACTTCGAAGTAGAGGACGATGAGTTAATAAATTATTTAAAAAATAGTTTATCTTTATTCGGATTAAATTTCTATGGTTATTTAAATGTATCAGAGGATAAGCTATGGTTTTCCTAATTATATTGTAATAAAACAGTAAAATGCAAATTTATTTACTAATTTAACCATTACCTACGTATTGAACAGATATGTTATACTTAGAACATTATGTACAAAAGTTTCATTCTCAATATGTAGCAATATAACAGTTTTAATTAAACAGATCTATATTTAAAACCTGGATAAATTAAATCGAAAATATAACTATTTTTGATTTATCTATATCCTCATCTGTAATTTCAAATTATCAGTGTTATTAACGACTCTGACACATTAACTCATACTGGTCCTCGCGCTATGCTCTCAAGTAATCTAACGACTCAGCTAAGACGGATCTTCCATTTTCACTCTTTAGATGTACAGACGCATTGTACTGTACAATCGAGGAAATTTGTAAGGGAAACCTGCCCCTGTTTAGATGTTACTAACGCGAAGAAAACTCCGTCACCCACTACCGGTGTGGTGGTAATCTTATCCACTCGGCCAACGGTATTTAATTTATCTTAGTATTTCCAGTACGACGTAAATTAATTATTAGGTGTTTCGCCTAGGTCGACCGTTCGGTGTTTTTTGCAAATATCTGGAGATTTAGGCTAGGGAAAGCTTTTCGTAAATCCACAAAAAAAAAAAAAACCTGGATTTATGGGGTGGAGCCGAATCGTCCGAATAAGTCAGAGGATGCAAGCACCGCTTACAGATTTTTCAGGTGCAGGAAAGAGCGGAGACGATTATATTTATCGAGAAAATTCGGAAATTTCACGTAGGGAGGGATTCGTCCCCCGACAGCGGATAGACGACGATTTTCGCCAACCGTCGGAACGGAAAAGGCGCGACCGAAACGAACCGTTTAATTATCAAAAAATTAGTATTAATTCCTCGTTCCTTCTATCGACCGTTCCGAAAAGTCCAATCTTTTACCGTCTTTTCCGTAACTGCAAAGTCCAGCGGAAAGAGAAAGAAAAGGAGAGTTTGTCAAAAACATTAAAACTTTTATTCGACACTAACAACGAAATCTTTAAATTTTAACAGTAACTGCGGATGAACGATTCTAAGGACACCGCACGAGAAAGGTGATGGAAAAATCTGCGGGAACCAAACCTCCGACGGTCGTACGGGCGGAAAGAGCCCGGCCGCCGGACCCTTTTCCGGTCGGTCGGCGCCCGGGGGTCCCGCCACCTCCCCTGCCGGGAGAAGGCGGGAGTCGGGGACCGGCCGGAAGCCGAAGGTGTAAAGGAGAAACCCGCGGAAAGGTGTAAAACCCCGACGGCGGATTCTTCCGCCCGAAACCGGTTTCGGATCTGGCAGTAGCCGAGAGTGTTTATCACAGGCGTCCAGACTGGTCGGCGGCGCGTCGTTTCCGAAAACCGGTTTCATCTCCCACGGCTTCCGCCCAGACGCAAAGGCCGCTACTATAAAAACTCTGCTGCTTAACATCGTGTATATATATATATGTATATATATATAAGTGTATATATGTGTATATATATATATATTCACCTATCGGCGGGACGTTGGAAAACTGACGATTGCGGCTAAACGCGCGTGGCCACGAAACAACGTTTTTGTCAACGACGATAAATCTCTCGATCGATAACCTTTACAATAATAATAATAATAATAATAATTCTCTGAGCTAAACCTCGGGTTATATACATTTATACTGTATTGCCACGGCCAAAGGTTCATCCCGAGATTGGCGTCCGGCCGGGCCGCCCCGCCGCCAGGTGGCGCCGGGGTGGACCGTGGGCCGGAGGTTAACAGGCGGGGCGGAAAGAAGAGACACGGGCACCAGCACGACGAAGAGACCGAAGACTGAAGAGAAAAGAGTCGTCGACGGCGGAACTAGATCTACCACATCGAGATTTTTGGGCCGTCCTAAACCTTACTTTGCCCGCCGCGGCGCAAAAGAGGCGCGGAAGACCACTAAACGGCCGCGGCCGGCTCGGAAAATACCACTACGGGGAGCGTCCGCCGGGCGGCGCTGGCGGAACGGACCGACAGACGGCGCGGCGGAAGGGGAACCGCCGCCTTCCCGGGGGAGGAGTGGGGAAAACTGGGACCGTCGCCTCCGTCCGCCGCGTGGGGTCGGACGGGAGGATTCACGAGTAGATGGTCATCACTTCTCGTCCGCTGCCGCGCACCATCAGCACTCGGTCCAGGCCTTCGGTCAACACCTCGATGAACTCCATGTCTGGGCGGTGTCAAGGAAAACGCTCTTCTCCCCTCTGCGGCTGCCTTCCCGCATTGGGAAGCTGCCAGGGCCCTTTTTTAACGCTACCGCCATGGGCGAAACGTCTAGCCTAATAAACGATGTTCATTCGACTAAACGGCGCCCGAGACGGTAGAAAATAGTGGAAACGAGAGGATTCCGTTAGTTTCGATGGAATTCCGATCTTTTGGGATTCTGCCGCGGATCTGTCCGTTGTGGAGCGCGGTAAACGTCCCCACCCGGACGTCCAACCAGAAATCTGCACGGAAGGATACAATTTTCTTCGGTCTTGGCCGCCTTGGGTAAGCCGGGAAGATTGAGTACCACCAACTGAGCCTCGTGCGACTTGCTGACCATCACCTCGTTCAGTTTGACGGCGGCGTGCATGCGACGGACGTTGGCTTCGTCTCTGAAAGGACATTTGGTGAGTTGAGAGAGGAGAAAATGGGCCGGCAATTTAATTAGAGGAAGAAGAGCACTTACGGTTGAAGTTTGAGTAACTCGTCGAAAGCTCGGTTGGTTTCAGGCTTGTCCTTCAGGACGCCATCCACCTTCTCTGCCTTCTCTGGGGAACCATTGGCTTCGGGACCAACGGAGGCCTGTCTGTCGGGCGAGGGTTGCTTGGAAGAGGCGGCCGATCCCTCCTTCCGGGGACTGGGATTCTTCTCCGCTCCTTCCTCGGCCGCCACTTCGATCAGTTCGCAGTCCTTCTCTTCTTCTGGCACTTCGTTGAATCGCACTTTGGTGGCCGAACCGCCCACCGCTGAGTCCGCGATCGTCTGTTTGGACAAAGAAAAACTCTTTACTCCCCCTTCTTCTGTGGTCACCGACCCAAAGAACGAGTCTTTTTAAAATAAAATAATTGCCGAAATAAAATATTGGCGTAACAGGTCATTCCTTAATAAGTAAGGGACCTTACGCTCCTTAGTTTTTTGACAGCCTTAGAAAATTTCCAACTTTATTAAGGTGGTAAATGTAAGCTCTTTCTCTATAAATGATTTAGAATTACCATGGTAAGTGTTCCTCTTCGATTAAGACGAATCTGTTTCAACATCTGCGATCTCTGCTCCATCATCAAAGTTCTTTCGTACGTGTACGCCGAAATATCTGTATCGATCTACCAGGAAGAAAATTATATTATTCAGAATATCTTTAGCAAATTCCCATTAAATTTGTAAGATTTATTACAATGAATTTTCTAATATGTCTTTCTTAAAATTGAGTGAATACAATGTTTAATTTGCCACAGATTTTAGGCAATTCTGGCCAGCTCTGTGTGGACGTCAAGATTCGATTTACTATGATTTATCCTTCTGCTTCTATTTTATGTTTTAAATTTCAATATGTAACCCATTCAGACACCGTTATTTCCTAGGAAATAACGGTGTCTGACAGGTTACATATTGAAATTCGACTTACTTATGAAATCTGCTAAATGCTGCAGCGGAGTGTATATTTTCTGTAGTAAGGAATTTATTTTTATTAAATGAAAACAAATAAAGATTAACAGATACCATTTCTACAATTTCCACGTCAGCTTCAATTCTCAGATGATACAAGAAAGTTGTTAGATCCTTTTTCATTTGAATACTATTATCTTCCAATTCTACAGTTCTGGTTAAGAATAATATTCACACTAAAATAAATATAAATAGCTAAAATAATGGCAATTAGAATTATAGAGTAATTTCTAATACATATTTTGAGTAGGTTCGTTGGGGAATGATAACACCCAAGATTCGATGGCACTAGACGTAAGACGGGCACCTCTCTTACTTGTTAGATTTATGTCAAGCCTGAATATTTTAAGCCGAAGATGTCCCGAGACAGGAATGTAAACGTTTCTTTCTGACATAAAATTTGGTTACCCGAAATGAGCGTGTGTAATATATTTGTGTAACATTATAGCTTAGAAACTTGGAAAATTATTTTGTCTATAGTTTATTAGTATAAAATAATCTCGAATTTAATGATTTGTTATAAAATTTCCAGGCTAAGTTCTTCATATGAAATGCTAATAGAAATTGTAATGTTTGAGATGGTACCTTCTAAACTTCAGATCAAAAAGTGTCATGCCTTGGGTAGCTCCAGAGTCACAGGAAAATTTTATGCTGGATATATGCCATTGCATATTATTTGCACGAAATTACTATAAATAAGGGTTTGAATTAATCAGAAAAACTATTAAAGATTAAAAAGATATAAGTCATATTAATAATTTAATTCAAAACTAAATGTAAAAATAAAAAATTTTTAGTAAAATTTATTATTGAAGGATACGAGCAACAGTAAATATGCGTAATTTACAATTTTTCCAAGTCTTATGTTGTTTAAGTAAGAATGGAATTAGCATGAGTAATCCACCATCGTGAACGATCCACCATGCATCAATAGTTCCAGACATCCTCTCGTTATTATCGGGAAACTGATTAATTCCTTTTGGCACTAAGAGAGCATTTTTACTAGCAATAACTGCCCTTATGGTATCTGTAAAGTTAATTTTAAGACGTTTAAGTCTTTGATATAAAACTAAACATTTACAACAATCACAATTTCTTTTTTAAAATTCTTAAAATTTATTTGAAAAATAGGCATTTCATAGTTTGTTAATTTAAAAATGTTCTATCTGGAAATATTACATTCTTTTACAATGTAATACTTCCAGATGATTTTCAAACCCATATTCAAAAACAAACAGCAAATATATAAAAATAATTCAAAATGAAATACTGATATTGATCATTACTTCTTGAACTTAAGATGATATTTGCCTTATTTATAAATAAATAATTATTATTTAAATTTCTTGCTAACATAAAACTTTCAAATAAATTTAATAAGGTAATAATTCAAACTTAGGAAACAATTCAATAATCCGTAAAATAAGAATTTAATTTATTTTTTTTCCTTCTATTATTAAATTTAGTAGTTTTAAAATAAATTCAACCTTATCCTCATTTACTTTATTCTGTTTTTCATCTAATTCTTCTAATATCTACAAACCCAAGTCTTTAGCTTGAATTTAAACATTTATTAATAACTACTTAGTACAGTAGATCCCCCTATAAAACCGTTTCCTATAGTTATGATTCCTATAAAAATTGTGGCATTATCCGTAAACAACGGTAAAAATAACTCCTATAATACGTAAAACGTCATCGGGCAGCCGAACTACTTACCCGCCGTCCGTAGCGCCACGCTACGGAGAGATTTCTATCGTCTGGACAGTATTATATAAATTATATATAAATTAGGTACTGTACATATAATTATATATTAATTATATATAAATTAGGTACTGTATATATAATTATATATTAACTTAATTTATTGTAACTTTATTATAATTAAATATATATTTTTCGCCGTCTAGCGTCACGCTACGGCGAGTTAGGCGACCTATCGTCTGTTTAGTACTGTAATTTTATACATTTCTTGTGAAAGAAACATTTCTTATTTAACGGCCATAAAAATTATTTATATTAATGATGTCTCCAAAGGTCAACGAAGTTTTCGCAGAAAAATAATATCAGAAATCGCGGCCGCAATTTGATGCGCTGTTCCGCGACGAAACCAAGCTTTAGCAACGAGCGTAGTCAAAGGGTACACACTCGGTAAGTAATCCTACAATTTTTTGTTTATAACGTAGTTTATACGGATTATTTTAAAAAAAATATACGTATTTTGGAAATGTTGAGTCGAATTAGTCTAGAATCGATTAATTTTATGAAAGAAAACCTTTCAAACAGCCGTAGTCCGTAAACTATGATTCCTACAAAATTGATTCATAAAGAACGGAACGTATCTACCGTCTTATAGGGGGATCTACTGTATTTAACTTGAAATACTAGTCACAATTATCTGTTTGTGTTCTTTGCAAGCATTTGAATTATGACTCAAACTACTATTTGTTTGGTGTTTTCTCCTCTGACTTGTTTATCTTTCTAAATTTTCAATTTATTACAGCTTTACATTTTTAGTAATGCCTTATAACAGCATTTTTCAACCTGTGGACCACGACTATGGGAGAGGTGGTGCGCAGGCAGACTTAATTCAGAACAGATTCACTTTTAATAGTTTGCTTCCAATTATAATTAATTAGTTTCCATACTGCATGTAATTAAAAGTTGCTTTTAGATTCATTATGTTATAAATGGCACAGTCTATCCCAAATGTTGATAATACCCATAGGATTAATTACATAATTCAGTGGTCTGTAGAATTTTTCAGATATTTTACTGGTCTTGGACTTTAAAATGATGAGAAACACTGCCTTATACAAAGCCTAACAGTTTAATGTATTGAAAAAGGGTTATTATTTGTGGCAAATTAATAATTAACTCAGATAATTTAAATACATTTTTATCTATCAGTTCAAAGTCTCAGAAAAGTAATCATCTTATAAATTCAACTTTGTAGCTAAATAGTGCCTTAGACTGAAAGTATTTGTAATTAATATTAATTAAAGTAGGTTTCTAACTTACATTCTTTTAAAGTTAAAAATATACTTAGATACAACATTATGTATTGCTTTTGTGTAATTTTAAGATCACTTTGCAGAAGAACCTTTTGACAAAAAATATGATGTTTATCCAATTTCTTCAATAAAACAAATTATTATACATGCTGACATTATATATATATATATAAGACATGGATTTATAGTAGGTGTAAAAAGTGAACAAATGGTAAACGAGAGGAATGGTACTCCTTCAATTGCTTGGCAATAACTAGTTGTGGAACATGTCGGCAATTCACTAAAATTTATGCATGGTAAACTTATTTAGCTTGTTTAATGTAGAAATTAATATAATAAAAATTCAAATGAACACTACACCACACACTGTTTTCAATAGTTAATATACTAACTTTACATCACTGATCAAATGGTGGAGCATTAGCAACAGGGCTGTGCAAAGGTACTGTACAAGTAATCCAAACAGTCACTTAGGATGTCAGGAAAAAAAAAACAGAAAATATATAAAGTTTTAGCTGGTTTTTTTCTGTGGTTTTAAACTGTTTAAAACACATGCTTTAAATAACCCTGTTTCAGATGCTTTAATGTTTTAAAAAATGCTTGAAACACTTCAAACATTTTTTAAAACAGTATATATATACTGTTATGTGTTTTTATATATATATATTTGGCATTCTTTGTTTGTTAAACTGTAAAAGACCACTGTAGAAAAACCTCCAAAATTTGTATACTTATTACATAAGACTTTGAAATAAATCCAATAAAATTTTTGTTTGCATCATCTTTCAACTCTATAACTATTTATAAAAAAATCAATTGATATTCTTACAATTTCTGATAGGTTAACTAAGATATCTGTAGAAATTTTTGAATTTCATTGCATTTATTGAGACTATCATATTAAAAAATTTGAATGTAACTAAACTAGTAAATTTTCAAAGTAATCAACTGAACTTTGAAATTTTCATAATAAAGCCTAATACAATGTTTTGATGAAATTTAACTATAAATATTTTCATTATATATTAAATTGATTTTTTTTATGTTTTATAAATGTAATGTAAAAATTAAAATTTAATCAAATACCTAAAAGAACCTTCCAAGATTTTTCATCAGCTGTTTGTCTCCATCCATATGGCCAACCAATAATAACTGTATTATGTTTCAAACCACCAAGACCAGCAGTTTGAACTCTAGATAAATGAGAAAAAAACAAATAATGTATGAAGTCTCTAACTAAATGCTCATAGTTTATATATTATTAAAGAATTTTTAAATTATAGATATAATTTAATTTCTTATAAATAATTTTTTCATTTATATTTTCTCTTGAATTGTAACAGGGGTGCCTGTATATTGGGACACGTGTCCCCTTAGTTGTTGGATTGCCCTATCCTTAATCTCTAATGGATTAAGGAAAGGCCAATCCAACAACAAAGGGAGCTCTAAGGTTTCATTTTATTTCTAAATTAGTTACTTATTTTTATCACAGAAAACTTTCGCACTGATGACAAAATTAAAACAAAATTATTTGTTATTAACCAAAAATTTGTTCTAGCAGGTAGAGGTACCACTGTATTTGATTAACACAATTTTGATATATGTGATAGCATTGAGGGATTAATTAACTGCATTAATCAAGGGATACCTGTGTATGTATGTATATACAAATATCACAAGGTATCCCTTATATATATCTCAGGTATCCGCTTGACATCTTATCAATTTAAAAGTACCTTCCCACCAAAGAGGCCACACAAAACTTAATACTTTTCTTTTCAGATCAATGAAATATTTGCCAGAAGAAGAAAATACAACTGGGGATGCTTAATGACAGACACATGCCCAAATAAATAACCATGTTTGGTGCCTACTGTCAGGAAACACACAAGCTGATGTATTGGCATGTAAGTAAGTGTTTGTTTTGTTTTGAATTTTCAATTAGTTTACACTTTTTGTATGTTTAGCAGAATGGAACACTTTTGACCTCTCATTTCCACAGCACCAACTATCATCAATTATGTACAGTGGGTGATCAGTTAATGAACAGATCGGATAACAAACACTTTCACGAAAGATTTTTATGATCAGATAACGAACATATGTTCGGATAATGAACACTTCACTGAACAAACACAAGAAGAAGCGACGTAAATAACGAATACCGATTGGTCTTCCTTTGTCTCAGGCAACAATTCGAAACTTTTCGGAGTGCGGGAGACGTCGACAACGACATTCTACCCAGTATATACTGATCGGATAGTATTCCCCCAAACTTTGAAACTCTCCCTTGTATTTCTTTTTTATTTCTATATACAGTAGACCCCCCTATAACACTGTAGATAATTCCGTGTTATATGAATTCCATGTTGTACGACTCACTTAGATTTTACAAATACGTGAGCTGATCACAGCCCAGCACACGTATTTGTAAAATCTAAGTGACTCGTATAACATGGAATTCATATAACACGGAATTATCTACAGTGTTATAGAGGGGTCTACTGGTATTTTATATTTCTTTTAAGTTTTCTTCTGAAAATGCGGATTTATGTCGATATCTGCTATTAAAGATCTTTTGAAGAAGTGGAAGGATGTCAGAACAACGGTCTTAAAATGGCATTCAAACCAGGTTGAGGCTAATAGGCCTATAGATCTCTACAATTACAATGCTATTAATTACTTCTGAAAAATCGTGAAGAAAACAGAAAAGCAATCGACATTGTGGGGGTTAAAGAATCTGTCCAAACAGAAAAAAAAACACGACTAATAAAAATGCAAGACTGCGTATATATGTATTTTTATTATTACATGTGAATAAACGTAGTAAGAAAGTATATATTTTTAAATTTTTTTTTGGGGGTCTCCAGAACGAATTAATCAAATTCCCATAGAAACCTATGGTAAATTGATAATCAGTTAACGAACAATTCGGATAGCGAACAAAGTCTTGGAATGGATTATGTTCGTTAACCGATCACCCACTGTAATTTGTGAACAGGTGCACAAAACTTTGCCAATTGGTTGTGGCTGTTGAGATCAAGGTTACCTGCCTCATTGCTTGCAATCTCGTGAATGTAACTGCAAGAGCATCATCTCTGTATCTGATTGATAATTGGCCAATTGTATAGCCACTGTGTGCAATGATTTACATTTGCATTGGCTACTGGTAACTGTATTGGGACTGATGCAGCATTACATCTTAATGGCAGATGACTGAGTCCAATCAAATTGAAGTTTCTCAATGAGCATTTTTATTGGTTCTACGGAATAAATTGACCCAATATGTGATGATCAGAGATATCGTGCAATTTTATGAGAAAGATGAATGGAAATCATGAGTGACATCATAATGCATATCTCAGCAGCATTAGACAACATACTGCTCAGCAAAACAATCACTCTTGTATGTTGCACAAGTGCAAGCACACTGCATGCAATTATTTGTAAATCCTGGTTATATGTAGAAGAACAGAATTGAAGGCTTTTTTGATGTTTTTCATTGTATTTTGTTGTATTCTTTTAGGTGGAGAACAAGAACAGACAAGTTCTTTGGCAGCACATGCTTAGATACATTGCTCCAGGAACAACTATAGTTTCCAACAGTGTATCCCAATATCAAGGCTATATGGCTTTAAAACTTTCTTTCAAGAAACCCAAACCACAGTCAATGAGCCAAGGGAGGTAAGGAACAGCTGCAATGTGTTAATAGAATCAAATAAAGGAACATTACTGAAATTCTAATTATTTCTGTGCAGATTTGTTGACATTGATGATCCTGAAGCCCATTCTCAAAAATCCAGAATCAAATTTAATGGCTAAAAGTCCATGATGATGATATGAATGGGCAGGAGTCTGCAAGTTAACAGAAGGTGCTTCAGACAGGAATCACATTCTATGTCTACAGAATGTGATTCCTGTCTGAAGCAATAACACCATCAGTATAATTCCAGCATTTTCTCGAGAACATCACAGCTATCTAATTAGGCTCCAGTCAAAAGTGCCTCCAATTCTTCAAGACTGGAATGCTTACTGACTATCTGTCAATCAACAAGTTATCCTATTTCAATGTTATCATGCATGAGGATGATGATGAGGAACAGCAGGGAGAGATGACCACGTAGTGAGTGCAGTTTGTGTGTGTAGTACATGTAACCAATGTAAACCTGTAAATGTAAAATATAGATTAAATGATTTTTCAAGCAATATCAAGCACCTTTGTCATCGATCCCCAGAACCTAGTAGAAAGTTGGGCCCAATGACTTCACCCTATTCTTTACTGAACATCCAGAAGAGGCCAATTGTTGCTGGGTAGCCAGAAGACATTGTGAAAGACATGGATGAAGAAAGACATTGTCAAAAGTAAGTGTACAGTATTTTTTTTAGCCTCATGTATTTTAAATGTCGATGTTCCTACATCAGCAGTTAAAATACATAAGGCATGGTAGAGATAGCTGTAAAGTGTGACACTGGCAAATCTATTTATATGGTAGTAATAGCTGAACTCGAATCAGTGAAACTTAGCTTAAAGAAGGACGGACAGACAGATGAATACCAGTGCAAATTTATAAATCTACAATTTTTAAAAATTGCAGTCCAAACATAACTAAAACTTAACAATGCAGTAAAAAACTTTCATTTATTCTTCCTTCGAATATGTTAAGTGTTCTGTTCGATCTGGCAATGAGACAACAAGGTGTCAAACTGTTCAACTGGAGTTAAATAGGTTAACTCACTGAACTTCTATAGCAATAATTTGAAATCAAACTTATCAAAAACAATATTAACAAGAGTGGATCATGATGTCAATAAGACAAAAGAAAAACTTTCTTGTAATTTTTTTATTTTTCGTTTTAAATAGTAGAATTCAATATTATTTATTTTTTAATACTATTTTTTTTATTTTATTTTTTTAACTGTTCTGGAATTACAATATTCTTGCATCATTTTTTTTAAAACCAATATCATCAAATTTAATGGTATCTAAAAAACTGATTGAAATTGAAAACATCACTAAATGATGGCCTAAATAAAATCGGGCTATAATTCCGCTAATTTTAATAATTAATAATAAGTAATTTGCTACTAGAGTTAGACGTCATCTCTTAACTGAATTAATAATTATAATTTTAGTAATTTATTAAATAATTTAGAACCATCTGGAAGAAAAGAACTGACCCATGGCAGGTCTTCAACATGCAGCCTCTGCCTGCCTGGGGGTTGAAGCTCCACCCCGAGTCAGTTCTTTTCTTCCAGATGGTTCTAAATTATTTAATAAATTACTAAAATTATAATTATTAATTTAGTTAAGACATGACATCTAACTCTAGTAGCAAATTACTTAGTATTAATTATTAAAATTAGCGGAATTACGTTTGGTGACGTTTCTATATACATACTGGGCTTCACAATGAAATCGAAGACTTTAGTTTTTTTTTTTTTTTTGTTTGTAGATATTTATTTTAGTTTCCTGAATTCATTCTATAATAGAGAGGTTGTGGCCAACGTTTTCATTGTGAAAACATGAATGTCCGACATTCATGTTTTCAGGATGAAAATGTCAGCTGCAACCTCCCTAATGTAATCTGAATCAACTGATTCACTTTCAATAGTGAACTAGCATATTGATGCTTTAATTTTTTGATATTGCAAGTAAAACTCTCTTTTCAATTTGTGTGCAAGATATCATAATTGTTACAATTAGTTATTTATTATTTATTATTGAATATGTTGTAAAATAATAATAATAAAACAACATACATGTGGCATAATCCTTCAGGTACATTATTTGCAACTAATACATCAGCAAATCCTTTCACTTTTTCTTCTACCATCACATTTTTCAGAGTCTGAAAGTAATTGAAACAATGATGTGGATAGTTCATATCTTAATATATAATAAAGAAAAACATTGTTAAAATGGAGTATGAAATTTACATAAATATTTATGTTTTTGACTATACACAAATAGATATTTTTTCATATAAAAACCTTGAATATGAAATTTTACTAGTACAGCTGTCCCTTGATAGTCCGACGCACCTCCCGTCAAGGTACCCATCCCCGTTACTTGTCTGCTTGCACAGAAGCATGTCGCGACATAAAATCTCCCCACCCAATTCTTACACAATGACACACATTTTGTGTGTTTTCCGTGACAGTTTTGTTTGAACACTTGGAGTAGGGAATATTGTAGGCTATTGCTAGCAAAACAATGCCAAATATGTAATCACTTTCGTTAATCCGGACACTTTTGGTAATCTGACACCCCTTTGGTCCCATACCTGTCAGATTATCAAGGGACAGCTGTATTATATATTGTATACATTATTAAAACATTTAGATATCTGATCGTTTTGATAAACTTTTGATATACTGCACTACAATAACAATAGCAATCTTATCTCCAATCTGTTAGCATTAACTGGATTTCTGAATCCAATTAATTATGAACTATTATTTATTGTGACATCCTCACAATGCTGGGCTGCAATTTTTAACCATCTTTTAATTAAAAACAACCACATGACTTCTGGTTGAGACCAGAAGTTTGTTCAGGGTTTCCAGCCCCTAAGTTTTCTGTATCTGGTCTCAATTTTCATCTAACTATTCTCGAGATTAACAAAGGGCAGACAAACAGTGGAAATGTATAGGTCTGCAATTTGAGGGCTGCAGTTTATTAAATACAGTTTAGTATTATAGAATTTATTGATTTATTTATTTTCAAATATAATCAGTAAAGTCCTTGTGGTCTAGAGGTTACTGCCTTCAAAACATAACAATAAAAAATCTCCTATATGAAAACATTTAGACTATACATAAGTAAGAAAAATTAAAAAATGTATTGTTTTTTTATATTTTTAATTTGTTCATGCTTATTCAATATAATAGATATCACATTTCAAAATTTTTTGGAATGCTTACTAAGTAGTAGTCAGTTTTAGTAGTCTTGCCCCTATATGTCATATTTTTCCTGTTATAATGGAGTTGTGCCGATCATCTATCTAACTCTATTTGGGGAAAAATTTTTGAATTGAAATAACTTGACTTCAGGACCAAAATGGGAATTTGTATATAATTAATCAGGGCCTCCTGCCCCTACGCTTTCTAGACAAGATATAGAAATATCTGGTCTTGGTTTTCATCTAACTCTGTTCTCAAGATTAAGGAATGACAAACAGACAGATGGATGCCAGTGGGAATTTATAAATCTACAATTTCTACTGACCCAGCTCAGTTATATATAACAGAGGGAAGGTATGGCGATTGGTCAAAGAATAATCTCTCCCAAGATTTTTACATTTTTGGACTCGGGACCTTAAAACATCAAAAAATGCAAAAAAATATTATTTACTATATGTATGGATGTTAGTGAGTGAGTGACGGTGTCTGTGTGGAGCATGATTTTGTTCACCCTCTTTGAAGGCTTAATAACGCCCGTGCTTTTTGTTAAAAATTTCTGAAATTTTGCAGAGAAGTTTGTTTATTAGGGGGGTTGATGCTATTAAATTTTCGTACTTATAGATCGAGAGAGTGGAGAGAGAAAGGGGGGTCATGTGCCATATCTTGAATAGAGTCGGACTTAATAATGATTTTACTCTTTATTAGCATTTACAATTTGTTTTTTTTTATAAAACTCATTTTTACTCTAAAAATTAAGCTTTTTGCCATTTTATAAGAATTAAAAATATAAAAAGCTTTTCTTAATAAAATATAACAAATTACATCACATGGAGTTTTAAAATGTTGCTGGATTTTTGAAAATTGCAGCCCAATAACAATATTGATTTAGAGATTACTCTTTCTTTATGATAATTTTTATCAAAGAACTATGACCCCATTGTAAATAATGTTTTCAATTGTTAATATGTTCTTCTTGTCCTTAATTACTTATATTATCCTTGTGTCCACTGGACATTCTTGTGAACTAGGACTAGTTATACTGAGAGAAGAGAAATGTACCATTTCCAATTAAGGTACATTTATTGTAATGTAATCTTGTATGCCACTACAATCAAGCATTTCAGGCAGATGTTCAATTGTAGTGGCATACAAGATTATGTTACAATAAATATATCTTAATTGGAAATGGTGTGGTTCTCTTCTCTCAGTATAACAAGTCCTAGTTCACAAGAATGTTCAGTGGACACAAGCATAATATTAATATAACGCTTTCAATTATTGAATAATGTAGAAACCTATAACTCAGTTTTCATATACATTTGTGTTCCAAGAAAATCAAATGCTTATATTAATGAAATGCTGTGTTAAATTTAGCATTTAATGAAAAACATACAGAATTATTATATTTACTCAAATGTAAGAGAGACATTTTTCAGGTTTTAGTATCTCTGAAAACAGAACGTGTAATTCGATGTAACACAATGATTCCAAAACTTTTCTGAGTTATCACAACCTTAGTTCTATAAAGTTATACCCATTGCCCCCAACTTATTCTCCCTTGTACGAAAGGCTTGAAAATATTCTTAGAAAAACTTTTCTATGAAACTTACACTTGTGGAGAACAATGTATGTTAAGGACATATCTGAAAATCATTAAATGCAATGTTTCTTCTTACCCATTTTAAAAGAGAAAAAGGAAAGGTGGTCAGTGACCCAACTTTTGCCTATGGTCACTATTCAGTATGTTGCCTCCAGCACCCCCTGCCACCCATTTGCTTCTTTTTGTCCCTACTAGATTTACTCACTGTCCACAGGGGGCATCAGCACTCACTTTGGGAACCACTGATTTTAATACATCATGATTATTGACCTCGAGTGCCATGTGTCTTATTTCTCTGTCACTAGTCATTGTGTCATTTTAATGATTTTATTAAATCTATATTTGTAATATAAAATATATAACCCTTTCATTGGCAGGTTTTATTTTTGTCTAGTAATGCCTAGCAGTAGGTCTTGCCTGGCAGGTTAATCATTTCAAGGCTATCGAGTACAAGAAATTCTCGGGAGGGCTGGTATTGCTAAAAATAGCAAGCACGAAAAATTCTTGTCTGAAGGATTAAGAGGTCAATTGAACTAAGTCTTGTTGGTCTATTATATTGTAATAATGTCATAAGTGTTTGTATGAAAATCCCAGTAAAAGTTGTGCAGTAGTCTTTCAAAAAAAATGTTGCATTTTCAACGTTTCAAATGCATTGAGAATGATTACATGTAGGTATCAAATTCAGAATCAATTCAGAAGAGCCTAATTTGGAAAGTGACGACTTTTCCAACTTTGATACCACAGAAGACAATAATGTATAACTTATTTTACTTGCAATAAATTTATCAGGTTGCATAATTAAAAAAAAAAAAATTCATTGGTTAGCATGTAGAAATTAAAGTGCATCTTAGATTTGATGGTGTCTTACATTCGAGTAAATAAGGCAAAATTTTA
This sequence comes from Centruroides sculpturatus, assembly GCF_000671375.1. Classification (NCBI taxonomy): domain Eukaryota; kingdom Metazoa; phylum Arthropoda; class Arachnida; order Scorpiones; family Buthidae; genus Centruroides; species Centruroides sculpturatus. The sequence continues at coordinate 65,646 of NW_019384874.1, forward strand.
AAAATGAAAAAGTGCCAGTAGAATTTGTAAAATAAGTATATGATGATAATTTTTTTCAGGAAATGCATTAATATCTAATTGATGATTTTAATTAATTAATTGATTTAAACTGTTATATTTACAACTGAGTTTTATTTTAAAAATCTTATTATAAATGCATTTCTGATATATTGTTTTACTTAAGCACTTGTCTTCCTATTTTTATAGTTTTGATGTACAGTAAGACCCCACTTAGCACTGCCTCACTTAACGCTGATTCGATATAATGAGGTCTGCTCAAAGCCTAAAGTAAAGCTCAAAATTTACGTTGATTTAAATTATTGTGGCATTTCATTGATTTGTATATAATACAATTATTTACGAACACAAACCAATCAGCAAAAGGTGGCAAAAGGTGTACTTTTTTAAATCTATGTTTGATGCAATTTTGGAAAAAATATATCATTATGGATGTCATAGGAAATATCAACTTTGCTTGGCAAGAATTAACTGATAAATGCACAAACGAAGTATGGAAGAAGTTATGTCTGAAGGTATTCAAGAATTCTCAATGAGAAAAGCCTATCGCTGTATCATTAGATTGACCAAACTCATCCTAATTGATATAGCAGGATTAGGAGATATAGACGAGCAGGATATTGAGGAGTTACAGAGGTTTATGGTGAGAGCCTTACCAACAACAACCTTCAAGAACTGGCAGAACACTGAATTCATGTGCAATTGGAAAATAGAGATTCTGAAAACAAAGAACCCAGAGAATTTATTTATAGATTTCCTTAGTAAAAGTGTGGTAAGATAACTGAAATCATTGATCAAATTGTAGCAAATGATCCAGATTTTGAAAGGAGTGCAAAAGCAAAACAAGGCATTTTGGATGTGATCTTCTGCTTCTGACATTTGCTCAAGGAAAGAAAAAAGTGACAAATGAAACTTTACGACTTTATTGCAAAAGAACAAGAATTTCAGAAAAGTCAGTACCTTCATCACAAAAAATGAACTTTACATTTCTGTGTGCCTGTTTATGTGTTATTTAACATGTATTATTATACAAATTAACTTAAAAATAATAAATTTTACTTTAATTTTAAGTTAATTTTTGGTCGTGTGTCCCCTATCCCTATTTACTCTGTTAAAATGACCATCAGTTAACGAACAATTCGGATAGCGAACAAAGTCTTNTTGGCCCACTTGAATTTAAGAAATACTTTGCGTAAAGCATCGGTGAAGTCTTCGGGTCGACTTAAGTTGTATCCTCTGAGAGAAATCCAAAACTGTGGATCTTTAATGTATTTCAAGTATAGTCTCAGCCACGATTCCGTGAAATTACTCCCGGCCATATGAGGAGAATTCTCCAGTTCTGTCGTTAATTTCTCTAGATTATTCTGAATGTTTGGATCGGAGTAATCCAGTGACGAGGTAACAATTATCTGGACTCTATCTCGATATTTCGAATAGAACGTATATTCATCACGAAGGAAGTTTATCATGTAAGAATTGTCGCTAAATGCTTTATTGATACCTGTCGTTGATCGAGTATATTTCGTGAAATAGATTCCTCCAGCGAAATACGATAGAAAAAGAATAATAATAGCTGCTTTTACAATTGGAAACGTTAGTATCTTTCCTAAATGATTTTTGTAACAAGTCATTGTTGTGTTGTTTTCGTTATCTTCACTTGAATAACAGCCATACTTTATAAATCCCAGAAAGCCTATTAGAAAAAATAAAGAAATAAATATAAAACTTTTAAAGTGAAAAAAAAATAAAAAAAATATTTTAATCGAAACGAAATGAGAATGTAAATGTTATTCTAATCTTATTTGTAAATGTATGAAAGATAACAACTTTAAATTCATTATTTCTTTTCTAAGAATTACTTCATTATTATTTCAAGCGTTTAATTAATTAGTTTATTTATTCGCTAAAATTCATTAATTTAAAGTTTACATTCCCAAACTAAAAAGAAAATACTAATTTTTTAAAATTTTTATTTGTTAATATGCATGTTATAATTAATTAGAAGCATCAAATTTAATCCTGGTCCAATGTCCCATACTCTTCCTCTTTCCCTTCCTTCAAAGCCATCCATATCATCAATTGGAATACGTCAAAGATTGCCTTGTGAACCAGCTCTGAAATCTCACAGCTGGAATGTTTTTTCTCTTTATTGGATTCGTTTACTACTGTACCTCAAAATTTGGTTTCTTTCTTAGAAGAACAATTTGATGCCATCCTGATAAAACTCAAGGACTTATCTACTAAATTTGAATGGCTGGTTAATTTGCATAAAGACTTTGAATATTGTCTCACTAATGTAGAGTAGAAGGTAGCAGAACTAACTAATTCAGCTCTACTTTTGACTTCTGAAACTTCTTAGTTTTTATATTTATTGGATTCATTGTTCAATGATGTAAGTGAAATAATATCATTATTGCTGGATTACAACAGAAATTTTGAGTTTAGCTTCCAACATTCTGTCTTTTATTAAAAGATCCAACAGTGATATTATTTCCATGAAAACTTTTAATAAAATTTCAAAAATAATTTGGTGTTAGTAGAACTTGATCTTGTTTCTGATTAAAAAACTGATTTATAGGAATTTGCATAATATTCAAATGAAAGACAAGTATTCCAGGGTCACGATTTTTGATGATTTATATTGGATATCAAGAATTTGGTGGAAGAATCTCATTCCTTTTTACAGAGATTAAGGGAAATAATTCTTTGTTTGTGAGAGCTGACTGTTTAATAATGACAACTTCACTTTCAATTTATTAAAAAATAGATTGATGAAGATCAAACCTTTTTTCTTACCAAGGAAGCTGATAAATCGTCAAGTGGTGGAAAACTAGGAAATTTATCTGATGTTTCCTACTCAGAAGATTCTTTTAATTTAAAAGTTTTTCTTAGAATAGTCATGGTTCATTAAATTCTAATTTTGCTGACTTGATCTTTATTGATTTTGTATTTTCATATCACATTGTTGCTATAACAGGAATGTAAATGATATTTTCAATGAAAACTTTCATCTTTGCTTCTCAATACTGGTTTATTGAATTTTTAGCATATAAATCCAAAGGTCCTGGAAGGCCATCTGGAGGTCTGATGTTGATAATCTCTTGGAAATTTGGTGAGTTAGAAACTTGTTATCTTTCTGATAATTTTTATTATTGCTAGACTTACATTTGACAAAGTTTTGTTTACTGATCGTTCTAAACTTTTGATTATTTGAATTTATCTTTCCATAAATAATCATGAATCTCTGATTGAGAATCTTGGTAGATTAATACTTGAATTTAAGGATAATGATGATATTTTGATTCTTGGTGATACTAATGCTTGAATTACTTCTGAAATAGATACACTATATACTGGTCCTATTTAAATTTTTTATAATATTAGAAAATCTAATGATAATTCTTACCTCTATAATTAAAAATCTTATTTAAATTTTGTTAAATCTTTTGGCTTGATTTTTGTAAATGATTGCCCCGTTACTGATTTCCCGGAAAATTTTACATTCATTTCCCCTTTTGGAGTATCTATCGTTGATTTAATTATTATGAACTCAAAATTAGTTAATTTAATAGACTAAAATTTTGAATAAATTTAATTCTGATCATCTCCCAGTCTTATTGTTTTTTTTGATTCAATTCCCTTCTTCCTACTAAAAGCCTGCTTGCAGAAGTTTTCCACTTTGTATCGAAACCTTCAAGTTTGGATAAGTGTTTGTCTAATGTTGTTAAGAGACATGAAGATTTTAAGTGCAGATTCTTTTTGGATTCTTTGTCTTACTATTCATCCTTCATTGATATGATTCTTGAATCTGCAGCTCAAAGCAGTATGTTTATTACATATGATTGTTCAAGGAATTTTCTGAAGTTTTGGTTTGATAGAGACTGTCTCAACTGAAGAAATGTAAAAATTGGGCTTTACAGTCTTTTAGGAGATCAAGATCTAGACAACATTTCATTATTTATTCTAAATTAAACAAAAATAAAAAATTTTGGTAGCTTGTTAATAAATTTATAATTAAAAAACCTGTATATAATACCCTATCACTAAATGGTTGGACTATTTGAAAGCTTTTTTTATGGACCTCCTCTTGCTATATTTTCTGATTGCATTGATAACAATGTGGATCCACTATTGGATGAACCTTTTTTCCTTTAATGAATTGCTGTCTGTTGTGTGTTCTCTGAAAAATAATAAAGCCCCTGGCTTGGATAATATTAAAGTTGAGATTATTTAAAACATTATTCAGAAGAGATTTTATCATTTGTTGTCTCTGCATAATAGTTTGAGTTAATTCTTCTTTTCCTTCAAGTTGGAAGAGTATTTATTTTAAAATGATTTATAAGAGGGGCAGTCATTCAAGATCCTTTGAATTATCATCCAATATTGTTAATAAGTGTAATCAGAAAAATTTTCTCCTCATTACTGGTTAATTGTTTGAAGCTTTGGCTTGATCATTTTCATACTATATCTTTTAGTCAGGGCTTTTGTAGCAAACAGAGGCATGAGATATAATCTATTTTCTTTTCTCAGAGTTTTGCAAGTAGTTTTGTCTAAAAAAACATAATAAAGATTATGTTGAATTTATTTCTGTCAAAAGCATTTGACTCAATTGACCATATTTTATGGTTTAAGCTTTTTCAGATAGATGATTAATAAAAGAATAGATGCCTAAGACAATTGTTTTCTAGCACTGCTAATCATTGTATTAGAATATGTAATTTCTAATATAGATCTCCCTCAAGGCAAACCACTTAGCCCCATTCTTTTTATTTCTTTATCAATGATTATCTGAATTTTTTCATAGGTATACCTATATTATTATGACTATCTTTGTTGATTATGCATTATCATATTTCGTATTGTGTATTTGTACTCATCACTTAGTTATGCCTCGTGATACTAGGTACATACTCAATTCTGTACCTAATAAAGAATTATGTATGTATCAGCGCTAATTGAAGTGAATTGTCTTCTATTTGCAGACAATATTGCAGCACTTTCTTATTCTCCTAATGGTCTTCAGCAAAAACTTTACCTTTTACAGGATTATTGTGGGACTAATAGATTACATATTAATGAGATTAAATCTAAGGTGATGATTTTTCAGAGAGAGAGTAGGCTGGGAAAGAATGACAAATTCTATTTATTCAATTCTGATTTGGAAATGGTGTCATCCTATAAATATTCAGGTATTTATTTTACTCCATAGATCTTTTTTTCTTTTCATTTAGACAAAGTAATTATGAAATTTAAACTTAAGTTTTATTAAATTAGCAGAAGATTGCTTCATTCTGATCATAAACTTGCTAAGTCATATTTTCAGCTGTTTGATTCCTCGATATGGTCAAGTTTGGGTTTGTTTCCTATTTGGGGTCCATGTCTTGTTGACAGACTGGAGAAAACTCAATTGACATTCATTAGATTGATTTTTCATCTTAATCATTCGGTGTCTGGACCTGTTTTGAGATCTGAATTGGATAGCCCACCATTGGCTATAAGTTTAACTATGGCTATTTTTTGTTACTGGTTCAAGATTCTAGAGCTGCTAGAGCGATGGTTCTTAACCAGTGTTCTGCAAACCTATCTCAAGCGTTCCATGAAAGAAAGATTTTAAAGTTTTTATTCAAACTTATTCCCACTGCTATATTGATAGATAATTCCATGCTTCTATTTTATTCAATATATTAAAGTTTATTAGTTTATTGATTCATTGTTTCATGAGAATAGTAAACATGGAATTGCTTATCAATTTTTGAATATATTGATGTTAATGCTCTGTGTAATAAAAAGTATATGAATGATGTTCTGCAGCCTCAGAAAGGCTGAGAACCACTGTGCTAGTCTGATCTCAGGAAGTTGGTTTATAAGAAATTAAAATTAGTAAGCACAAATATTTTGCTCATAACTTGGTTTTCCTCAATGGAGCATTTATTGTCTAATTTGGGATATTCACTTTTCTGATAAAAGGGTCTTGTTGGCTGAACTTCAACAATCTTTCAGAGATAAATATTGGGCTCAAGATAGTCTTTATATAGAGCAGAAGTATAGTTTGTTGAAAAATTCTTTAGCTTTTCCATGGACATCTCAAAGTTAACCTTATAATTTAAATTTAAAAACAAATAAATTTTTCATAATACAACTGTGGTTTAACAAATATATATATATATATTTTTAAATGGATGTAGAAGTAATGTAATACATTGTTCCAATTGTTCCTTTCATAATCTTTATTTTGAAATGTTAAAAATCATTTCTTTGTATCTTGTGAATTTACCAAGCATTTAAAAAGTAATTTATGATCTTATGAAGAATATTTAAATCAATTAACAAAAAATTAAGTTCTGTAACATTATATAAATATTTTTGTTATTTAGTAGTTTATTTCAATAAATATGTTACAATAGTTTTCTAAATTCAACTCATACAACTGTACCTGGATAATGATAATTATCATAATGTATGTAACTATGTGATCTTTTAAACTTTTTGTACCCCACTTGTTAAGGCAAAAAGCAGTATCAAATAAATGACTGACTGACTGATTTAAAATAAAAATTTCAGAAAGTTATCAGGTATTAGAGATGAAGTTCAAATTTTTTAAAGTTATGAAATGGCTAACTTAAGTATGGCAATGAAGGAAATACTCTTTGGATTAATTATCTGCAGGGTTACAATTAGTTGTTCAGTAGTACATATTTAAAAATATATGTTTTATATCTGCTTATTAAAAATAATGTTGCAAATAATTACATTTGAAAGACAATATTGTTATTGGTGGGAGACTATCCCACAATTCACAAACAATTACTAACAATGGTTCTTTATTCTTTTATTGATATATTTTGTAATACTTACATAATATAAATTTATAATTGATTTTGGTTGGTTCTCTTCAAGTTAATTCTCAGTAATTTATATTTATATAATTATTTTTATATTCTGATAATATTATAATATATTATATCTATTTTTCATATTATTACTATTATTGTTTCGTAACTGATCTATTATTTTATTGTAATTATCATCTCACATCAATGATTTTTCTACCTAGTATTACCATTCTAGTTTCTACATAAATATATAATTTTATAATTCAAATGTTATAACAGTATAAAACTATTCAATAATCTAAACAGTATGGTAGTTAATAGCTATCTTGGATATATTCAAATCCAAGAGTCTCATTTAAACTCTTGTTGATGATGATAGCATTGCATTCCCATGTTATGCAAAAACTGCTTGTTGCTATCCTCTCCATATAGACAGACATTTCCAAGCATATCAAAATTTAACAAATTAATACAAATTCAGTAATTATTAAATTTCTAACATAGGCACTTAAATATATCACAAAAAAGATGAAACAGAATACGACTAATCGCCAAACACCTTTCTTACTTTTTCCAAAGGTCAATTTAATAAAAAAATAGATAAGAAAAATGTTTTCTAAAATACAATAGTTTGAATACTACATGATGCTATTTAAAATAAGATCAGCAATGGACAAAGCAAAATCAGCTATGATATACAACCTAAGAGTATATAAATAAACCATAGCCAACTCATTAAAGCAACACACGGGTGATCTGCCAATGTGGGAATGCCTCCCAGGAGCCATAGGGACCTAAGTACACCTAAACAGGGGTCTGCTTCCCTCTTTTATGGAAAACTGGCCCTATTTACATGTTACAAATGAGAAGAAAACTGCATGTGGCCAGCCCATTGGTGAGGCATGAACTCATGACCAATTACCAGTGTTCAGTGTTTTTATCCACATGGCCACTGGTGGGCTAGCATATTTTGGTACTTGAGTTCATCTTGATTTCCCATCAGTTAGGCTAGAGCTATGCTTTTGCTTGTGACATGATTTCCTATTCAATACCATACACCAACGGTTCCCAACCTTTTTCGGGTGGCGACCCCCTTTTTATAAAAGCCAAGTGACCCGCGACCCCGATACAATTGAAAAAGGTATTTTTAATAAGATAATTAAAAAACAATGAAATTAGTTTTTTAGTATAATTTTATTTTAAATTATGTTTAATAATTAATTTAATGAGATGGTTGAAATTGCATGTATTATTAATTAAGACACCATTAAAAATAAATATTGCATTATAGTGAAAATTTTGTTTTAGTTTACTGCATAAGTTGGCGACCCCACAGAAAACTCATCGCGACCCCCTTCTGGGTCGCGACCCATAGGTTGGGAACCCGTGCCATACACAATGCTCAGAATTACAACTGACAAATACTAGACTTAATGCATTTAGTATGCTAGTCATCATTTCTCACATTTAACAATTGGACATACCTACAGAACCATGATAACCTGATGGGTAGCCTGGTTTCTGTGGATTTGTGTGAAATGGATAATTGTTAGCTTGAAGTTCACATCTTGGGGAAAATCCTACCTAATATGCTGTTATTTCTGTTTTATGGAAAACAGATGAAACTTAACACTGATGAATTATTATAAACATTTAAAACAACAATTATGATTTAGTATTAGATCTTGACCAATCTAACAACAGCAATGTCCACTGTTTATACCTGAATATTTAGAGCTCTGCAAAGATAGAATGAATTTATCACAAATCCTATTCCCAAGCTTTCTTCATACCAGCTAACTCTAGCAATTCCAAAACCGTTAAAACAGATGTGTTTTGGACACTACTTAGGTGGGCTTGAACCCGTTGTTCCTGCATAGACAATGTATTGCATTAAAATGAGCAAATTAAAAATACCGCAATAGAGCATGGCTTCAGCAGAAAGCTCATTACTGATTTAGCATATAATATAGAATGAAGGTTTATGTTGTTCTTTGTTTAACTTAGATTAACAAATTATTAAAAGATTAAAAATTATAAATGCATAATTTTGGATTTTGACCCTAGACTGAACAGGAATTACACAAAACTGGCTAAAGATATAAGCATACCACATTACATACAAATGGAATCCTACAGTATTCAGATTATACTGCCTTTTCCATTTGTCAGTTAAACAAAAAATGGGAATCTTAAGTCCCTCATCAGCTTGCACAAGCTGATGAGGGACTTAAGGTCCGAAATGCATTTTTTTTTTGGAAAAATAAAGTGATTTTCTAACGCTGGTCTTGTGTCCAGTGATGGTGTAATAAGTCTACTATGTTGGCCTTTCTTTATTGCTAATCATATGATGATAAATAATATTAATTGATAACATAGGTTCCAAACACCATTAAAATATTTAATGTGTATATATTAATACAAGCTATATATACATGTGTAAAATTTGAACTGTTCTATTTTAGAAAATACAAAAGCTTTTTTGTTATTTGAATGGCTTAATAACATGAAGCAAATCCTAAAAGGGAACAAAAACATTTGTTTTTCTGATTTTTTATTAAATTGACTGCTGGAAAAGTAAGAAAGGGGTTTGGTGATTAGTTCTAACAAAGACAATTTATCTATTAAAACTGCAAGTTTCTAATTATTCAGTCAATAACTAATCAAATTATAGCTCAGTGATTTTTAACAATTTTTTTATGATTTAATCTTTCAAAATTATAATTTTTGATCATATTACATTTATAATTTAAATTTAAAGTTGTACAAATAAAAATTGTCTTAAGAATTTCAAAAATAATGTGACTATATCTTAAAAATACCTGTTTTGCAGCTTGGGCTTCACTGTATTTCTGAGTAAAGTCTCCTTCAATTACTGACCTTATGAGACAAAGTCCTTTACCTGAAAACAAAAATCTTATTTTATTTGAAATCATTTATATGTTCTGTTACATTTAGATTACACAGGTAATTAGAAGTAATAGAATTGTTTCCTAACAAAGATATGATATATGAATTCAGTGAAATAAGAGGTCAAAATTTAATTAAATTGTATCTTCAGATTACCTTGTCTCTATAATCAGAAACAAAATCTTATTTCAAACAGTTATCTGAGTTTTACTGTAACAATTTTTGTATAAAGAAATTTTCATCAAAAATATTATAAGTATATAAAACTATCTAATTAATCTAACCAGTGTAGTAGTTAATATTTAACTACACCCTGACACAACTTGACATATATGTTTTTCTTTTTGATAGCAAATTTAATTTAATTTCATTTATTTATGTGTTTTATATAATCTTACATTATTATTTAACTGGTTAATGTCAGGTGTAAATTTTCTATTTTAAAAATATCCTAGAACAGCATGCATATCCTATGTTCGAATATTATTGAGCCAAAAGTTAAGTCAAATAGAAGGCCCAAAAACATTTCTCTTGTAATTAAGAAGTTGGTTTTCTTAAATGGCTGCATTTTATTATCAAAAAAGGTATCAGCTTTACAGAAATTTAGAATAAAGAAGTTTTTAAGAAAAAAATTTGAAAGTATATTCATTTTAAAATTTTTAGATCATTTTGTTAATTTCCAGATTCAAAGATTTAGTGATGTCTTCTTTTCTACTTATTAAGCACAAAATTCTTAAATATCATAATACACAGCTGTTTCACTATTCTGTAAATGAGTACTTGGTATGATCGTAGCATTTTCCCAAAGAACATCAACACTTCTGCATAATATAACTCTGCCTTGGAAAAAACAGTTTTATTCCTAATCATATTATGTCTACTAATTAGACCTCCAAAATTCCGCATTGTATGCATTATCAGTATAATATCCTATAATGATGTGATGTCTGTTACAGACAAGAATTTTTTAAATACTAGCTTTCTTCAACTCTAAAAGACTGCATTTTGTTTTTTACCTATTGGTAAACTATGAAATTTCTTAATAATTACCATTTTAGGCTCATTAAGTGAGCTTGAATGACATTATTAGGCTTTTTTAATAACTTTAGACTAATGATCTATAAATCTAGATTTCAATGAAAAATAGTGTATTTTGGCAATCTAATTTATTGTAAGCATATAGTTTATATTTCTGTGAGAGTTAATCTTTTTAATTACTGTAAGAAGTTAAGTCATATTGCTAATTAGAGAATATAGATATTAACAGGAATTATTTTTACATGTTTGCTCATAACATTCAACAGAGACTTTTTTAAGCTTAAGATAATGATTGAGATACATTCAGTTCTAATTATTATTTTAAAATCAACTGAATAAAGTGGATAAATGCCAAGTGTTTTAATAATAACACAGTCTTGTGTTCAATAGTAAATATTTTAAAATAGTTGAATTTAAAATCTGAAGATGAGAGCAATTGTCCACAACCTGAAAAATAATTTCAAAGCAGAGTTTAATCTATTTAAGTAAGAAATTTTCTTAAATAGAAACATTTTATATGGAAAAAACTTACACCTCTTTTATAAAGATAAATGGTTTACATGGGAAAAGTCTCAATTTTAATTTTAATGTGAGAACTTCTTAACTGTATTTCAAATTCATTTTTTATTGATAAAATAATAGATGCAGATGAAGATTTTGAAAGGTACCTTCATCTGCATCTATTCAATAAGAGTGAAAATGTTGTCACCTGATTTTTAAGATTTGGTTGCTATGGTCCATGCCCAAGAAAGAAATTCAACTGGCTTAGAAAATCACAGGTTCATAAAAAAACTTGAACTCTGCACTCTATATTTCAATTTTTCTTCAGTGGAAGTACCTATATCTATCTATTCATGATCTATTTTCAAAAGATATAAAGTATATTCGTAGGCCAACTGGTTTAAATTCATTGACATCTGTGTCCCTTCAATTTTGGCTGCTTTTAAGTCAATCCTCTAAGGTTGCTGATCAAATGCTTGATTCTCTTTAGACAAAACAAGATAAACAGTGGAAAGTCTCTTCTCAGCTTACCAATCATCATGATCTAGATCTTAATTTTAGCCAATAGCCAATAAAGACTTTAATATAAATCAGTATATTAACTAAAATATTATAATATATGTTACTTATTAACCAGATGTTTCCTTTTTTAGTTTACATATATTTACAGGGTGACTAATAAATATTTTAAATAAGGTTTATATTAAATATAAGGTAACTTTATTATTTGTCTTATTTATTCTATTTCAAATGTTTCCTATTAACTTTATACTGCTTATTAGGGAAATTGTATATGTCATTGTATACAATTATTTTTGTTCATTAATAAAGTTTACCTGTAGTATGATGGTATCCTCTTAGAATTACTGCTGCTGCATTTTCAGTCAAAATCTTCATGTGGAGAATTGAGTACTTCATCTTTAAGTCCCCATTCACATATCTTATCCCCTTCTATACATTAAGTATATTGATGACATTGGCCTGATAAGACTTCCATGAGGAATTTTGGATTAGATGGAAAAATGTTATTTAAGACATGGAATGGCCTTCCATGTCTTAAATAACATTTTTTCATCTAAATAAATATAGATAGATAAATTGTTAAATCAAAAGGAATGAAGAAAGTAATCTATATTTAAATTTCAATCTATTGATAATTTCCTTTTTTTACTTTCTTTTTATACAATAGGTTCAAGCTGTATTGTGCAATGTATTTATATGTATAACTTGACTTAGGAAGTGAATTATTTATATAGTATATATTTTTCTTTCATTAATGATATTTTTTCAATACATATTGATTTTTTTACTTTTATTACTACAGACAATCACTACAAACTCTTATGAGCCATTCCTGGAAAACTATAACTGTGTTCAACTGAGCATTATCTTGATGGACAATGGTTATTTCAGACCAGCAAGCAGGCTGCATGCCACTCAAAAATAAAGACAGAATTGAAGTTGGATTGAAGAATTGAAGTTTAAGATCATTGTTTGGCACTTCAGCTCAACAGTGGTCCATCACACACATACACAATGATCATCCATTCCCAAACAGAATTGGAATTTGTTGTTAAAGACTAGTGTTGCGCTGATAACTGATTGATAAATTGATTTTGACACTGCAACAACACTCTAGTGCGAATTTTCTGACAGCTGGGGAAATTATGATGATTATTATATCAAGTGACCAAAAAAGTTTGTCCACATATTTTCCATTAGAATGATACCTGAAACTTTGTGCAGTTTTCTGTTGTGTGTCATAGTGATCAGATAATATCAGGAAGAAGAAACAGGCAGTTCATGAAACAGTGAAGAGTGAGGAAAAAGATGGTTAACCTGACTGCAGTTATTCAAGAGTGCTTACTCTATGAGTTTAAACTGGGCACTATTGTGATTCAAGCATCCCACAAGATAAGTGTAGTATTTGGAAAGAATACAGTGAGCCCAAAAGTGCTCAGAAAATTTTCATTGGATGATGAGGACTCTTGAAGATGCACCTCGCAAGAGAAGACAGCATCATTGATGAGGATAAACTGAAAGTGGCCATTGAGTTAATGCAAGACAAACATGATTTAACTTTTTTGCAAACTCCTATGTGAATGTTAAACCATTTGATTGCATTTTCATAGCCTAGGAAAATTCTGGAAGCTGAGCAAATGGATTTCATGTGAACTGAGTGCCAATAACAAGCTTCAGAGGCTTATGATCTGCTTGTTGCTGCCTTTAAAATCCAATAATGAGCCATTTTTAGACTGGTTGTTGATGTATGATAAAAATGAGTTAAATATGACAACACCAAATGTTTCTATCATTGGTTATTGTCCAGTGAATCTCTACTGCATATGCCAAAGCCAAATGTCCATTGATAGAAAACTTTTTGTTGTGTGTCTCGTAACCAACAGCTGGAATTGCTCATTATGAGTTTCTTTCCCTTGGCCAAACAATCACTGCAAATATCTACTCAGAACAATTGCAATGGTCCAAGATGCACTGCTCCAGAAACAACCTACACTCATTAATTGCAAAGGTATTGTGTTCCTTCAAGACAATGTGTGACTCCACAGCCTTAGTTGGAAAATTCTATCCCATCCTCCATTACCATCAGACAACACCTTTTTTCGCACTGGAAAATCATATGCACAACTGATAGTTTTGAAACTGAGCAGCACTGGCAACAGGATTGAAGGATTTCTTCACTTCTAAAAATTGGGACTTTTCCCAATTTTTAGGAGTGGTATTTACAAACTTGTGTCTCGTTGAAATTAGGCTGTACATTGTGATGGTGCTAACTTTACTGAATAAAATATCTTCATTCACTTTTTACCTCAAAACCACACAAACTTTTTTGGTCACCTGATAATTATTAACAAATACCAATATAAAAATTGCCAATAAAAGTCAGTATTCATCTAGATTATTGATAACAATAAATTTTAGTTTAAGTTTGATATATTAGTTATTGACACAGCACTATTGATAATTTTCTGTATTCAATATTTTTCGGTATTTATTGAAATTTACCAATTATCAATATAATAAAGAAATCTCTGTATCAAACCCAATATTGATATAGCACTGACCTACTAAAGTCCCATGCTGCTACTTTGTCACGGCACCTCTGCAAATGAAACCCACAATATTGAGATGCTAACAGCAGTAACAGTGCATGCAATTTTGCCTCTGATAGTTGCCTGCCAATGGTACAGGAAGAATCAAATAACAAGTATACTAAGAATTATGAACACAGTCTCTGTGAGCCTTTTTATAGAATAATGGGAAAGAAATTTTAAGGCCATCTGGCTGCTTACCCAGCATGCAATCAGATCTTGACTGTAATTATTTACATACCTGTCTAAGACATATCTGGATGTTGAGTTTTGTAATAATTGGTCAATTCTATCTGGGTATATAGCTTTTTTTGTCAATGAGTATATTTATTTAGATTCTATAAATTACTGATAAGAATTGAATTACAATAAAAGTAATAAAGTTTTGAAAAGTTTATTTCATTACCTGCTTTAAGTTGTGATGCAAATGAAATCACTTTGCGATATTTTGGTATTAGTTCATCATTAAGTTTGCACAAAAGAAGAACTTGTGGCCTGTAGTTTTTAGTATGAGGTGGTCCTTCTTCTAGACGGAGTAAACTGTAACGTGCAGCCGATAATGCTAAACCTCTTATTCCATCTCCCCATTCCTTTTCAGCTCTAAAAACAGACATCAAATTTATTAACAATAATATAACATATTTCATAAACATAATTTCTGAAAAATTAACATAAAAAAATTACTTATGTAGTATTATTTGTAAGCAAATATCTTTTAAGATTTATATTTTCATATTGTTTTAATTATGTAATACTATCTTTGATGATAATTTTTATCATTATTACTAAATGCTAAATATTAAGGATATCAAAACAATAAAATACACCATAAGCAATGACATCTTATTATAAATCTAATGTTTTTAATCTACTTAATAGACCATCATCAGAATATTGAACACTTAGAAATAGAACATGGAAACATTTGAAAAAATTAAATACTTAATTACATCAAAAAATAACATCTATTACAGTCGACCCCCCTATAACACTGTTGATTTTTCCGTTTTATATGAATTCCATGTTGTACGAGTCACTTAGATTTTACAAATACATGTGCTGGGCTGTGAACGGCTCATATATTTGTAAAATCTAAGTGACTCGTACAACATGGAATTCATATAAAATGGAATTATCAACAGTGTTATAGGGGGGGTCAACTGTATAACAATAATTCTGTGCCCACAGTTTTACAACAAAAATAAATAAAAAACAAAATACATAATTCATTAGTTATGTATTTTGTTTTTTATTTTTATTATATTTATAACAGTGTGTGTAATATTTGCATTAAAACTGTATTGATGTGAATGTCCTTCACAAGTTATTTAATACCTACTTTCAGACATTAGAGAGGTTGAGGTGCACGTTTTAAACGTGTATGTGTGACGTTCGGCGCTGCTTTCCCGTAAGCCTAAAAGTTTGACAATGGTGTTTGGATAGTCGGTGGAATCACGCTCGACATTTCAAACACCATCGTTAAACTTTTAGGCTTACGGGAAAGCGGCGCCGAACGTCACACGTACACGTTTACAATGTGCGCCTCAACCTCTCTATTGCTAAGAGATTCAGTGTCTTTTGCATTTAAACATTTGCCCACTAACTTGTGTATAAATATTTTCATTTTTTCCTCTGTATACCCATGAGTTGGAGAACTGATATTTCTGATGATCTTTATCTCGTTTCATAGTATCAATATCCTCAGTGCTAATGAAGCAGGCTAAAGCTGTGTTGTTTCTTCTACTATGTGTATCATATTTATGAGTGAGGTTCCTCCTATTATAACCAAGATAGGCTATGTTCATGGTAATGTTGTTCATCTTAGCTGGTGTCTTTTAGATTCTTGTTTAAAAATAACTACCGAAACTGGATGATACAAATAGACAATCACTATATACCCAAAAATCCAGCAGAGAATGAACAGTATATTGGAATGTACATAAGAATAAATGTTTTCTGTAATCTTAAGCTATCATCTTCACATTAGAATAATCCTTTAAACATAGAACAAACTTTAATTTCAAAATTGAGACATTCTATTTAGACTGTCATGAGCAATGAAAAAATTTTTTCAAGGAGTACCAGATGCACACAGAGAAACATAACTGACAGCAAACATTTAGTCAGCAATTATAGAGAGATCATTAGAACAAACAATATAGCATCAACATTCAAGAGGAATCCCACAATTTATTCATTGCTTAAAACAATAAGGACATCCACAACAGAAGCAATCTTCCACGCATGTGCTCCATACTGGTCATGGTTGGCAAAATAACAAGAGACTATAATACATCAGGGCCACCACATATACATCTCCAAGAGTACTTAACTTCAATAAGAAAGTGGCAAACCATGGTTGCTTTGTTCACCATTATGTGGGAACAGATGTCTACACCCACCTAGACCAGGGACAAGTCAAATATAGGGCGCTTAGAAAGGTTTATGCTAAAATTAAAAAACTGCCTTGTAAACATCAATTTTTTCTAAGTATTGTAAATTATATTCATTACAATAATTAAAATAGAAGTATACTGTTTGTGTAGTAGTGGATAACTGCTGATAGTGAACCATAATATATAAATAATAATAAATGTATGATTTTAGGGATGTTGTCGTGAGAATATTGTATTGAGTCTGGATGTATTGTGTAAAACTCCAATAAGAAATCTAACTGAAAAGGGCACAGCAAAAAGTGTTGAAATACATTTTAGATGTCAGAGTTTAATGATGTACTGTACATTATACTTGATAAAACTATTATTTTATTGTAAAACTAAGTCTCTTTGTGTGATAACCCCTAAAATAACTGGAATATAACAGTATATGAGAACTAATTAAGTAATGCTATTGAGCTAAACTTGAGTCAAACATATAGGCAGCCACAAAAATATTTGGTAAGAGTGATGAAACCATTCAACTTCACTTGCATCAACTGGGGAAAGTATATAAATTAGCCAAATCGATTCCACATGAACTCACAGCAGAAAACAAATCCTAGAAATTTTCAATTTCTTTCTTGTCATAAGAGCAAGCTTTTTTGGATAGACTACTGACGTGCAATAAAAAATGGATCATGTATTACAACAAAGGCATACCTAGTGAAGAGAAGAAAAATTAAAGTGTAGTAATTGACACATAGTCACACAGCACATACATATCAATTTAGTATCAGTTTGAATAATGATTATCGTGACTAGACTAGAACCATTTGTCGTGAAATCTCACTCTCCCTCCTCACTTCCTCAAAACTAATGCGTTGCCCCTAGTTCAGATCCTGAGTACACCACTGTACTACAACACTACGTATGTGATCTTATCATTGGTTATCATCCAGGAAACCTATATCTTCAATATCAAAAGCTGCACTTCATCAACAGAAGATTTTGTTGTGTTTGATGGAATATAACAGGTATTGTTCATTGTGAGCTCAAAACCAAATACAGTAATCACAGGGAAAGTTTACTCTGCTCAGCTGCAATTTGTGCAAGAGATTTTCCATAAGCAGTTAAAATTCACTGTGTTCAGTGTTATTAATTGTTTTTTCATTCGAGCACTTTTGACAAATGTATTCCCGTCGTCTTCAGGCAAATAAGATATTTTAAATCAAACACATGAGAGAAGAACACATACAAATTTAAATAAAATGATTTTTTTCGATGACATTCGATATGAATTCGCTACGATTTTGAAATACGTGTGATGTTATGAATGCGATGTAATACGGTGCATGCGTGGTACTGCTCCCGTCAGTGATGTAACATATGATGTAAATCGCCATTTAACCGTTTGTATAGGGCGATCCATATATTGGGCAGTTCCAGAGTAGGTGCACATGATGCACTGTTTTTCATCATAAAACACAATTATTTTCGTTTCAATCAAAAGATTTATTTACAAAAACAAGGAGACCCCATGGGTTCCTTGTTATCCTTGTTTATCTGCCATCCTAGCAGAGCCCGTCATAAGAGAAATCAAACATAAAACATTTGATTTTCCTCTTACCATCCTTTACCCACTACAGGTATACCTCGACTTATGTCGTTTTGAGTTACGTCATTCCCGATTATACGTCGTTTGTCAAAAAAGTATATGGAAAAATAAAAATCAAGTTTAAGTCATTTTACTAAACTCAACGTCTGTCCGCCACAAATATTGAAGTCGTAATATCACTAGAAAAATGTTTAAAGCACATAAAATCATATTATAATATATACATTTAGAAGTATATACTGTATTTACAGTAGGTCTACATGCATTCGTAAATTTAAATTACTTTTTTCTGTACTATATTAAAAACTAAAATAGATCCTTGTTAACCATATATTATTAAAAATGCATTAATAAATAAAATACAGAACGGGAATTGGTAATTTATGGTTTAGCCTAGTGGCAAGTAGATTCGACTTAAGTCGTTCTCCTGGAACCAATTACCAACATAAGGCAAAGTATACCTGTACTCTATTTACATTATGTGGATGATATCCTCATAGCCTGGAAGGGCACTGATGAAGCCTTTTGCACTTTCATGCGACATGTCTCTGTGAGGATTCGAATCCAGACTTTCCGTGTGTTTATATTATTGCATCATAAGATCACATTGTAGCCATACTTTCATTCAATAACTGTCAACTTTTACACCTGGGAGCTAAACATCTGCTAAGTTTTCGGGCTTAATAAAGACACTTTCTCAGCACCTTTTGATCTAATATCTCGATTTCAACAATACAACCTTAGGACAGAACAACAAAGTAGCAGTCGTCACCAGTTCCTCAAGCAGACCACTCAAGTTTTCCCTGTGTTAAAATATTTGGATATTTCCTCACCTTGGGATACCTCCTCGCCTAATAACTAGTTAACCAAGAACTGTGGAAATAAGAACTGTTGTCCAGAACCGTCTTCTTTTGTGTCCGACTGACTTGCAGAAGATCAAGATTTCATACAAGGTATTTATCACCACGCGAAACTTATGTAAACTCTCTCTCTCGAGAACCGCGGAACTGTAACAGAAATCGTAAATCTAATTTAATGTCTATTTTATATCTATTGTAGCCAAGATTTCTAAAAACTAGCCTAGTTAAAATCAATATCTTTTATATCCTGTATGGCCTATAGTTATCAATTAAACTGTTGTTACGTTAAAGCGTCTCTGAGTAAGTCACTTCCGGTGCACTGTCTCTCCTTCCATCTCATCCATTTGCTCACACACGCGACCACTCACACGCCCGAACGAAACGGTTTCTGTGTCTAGCCATGAAGACACAGTGGTGTCAGTCCTGAAGCAAATTGTCATTGCAATCTTCGCCGACGCGATGTCGACCCTTTGGTCACGTGGTGCTGAAGTATAGGGGGGCCTTTCGGCATTGTCACATCTCTAATGTATATCCCTCCATCAATTTTACGTGGGAAAAAGAAAGTAATGCGGCTATAGCTTTCTTAGATCTGTGCGTACGTAGAACCTTGGAAACATTACTTTTCTCAGTTCAACATAAGTTTAACATGCTACCATACATCTTCCTGGCAAATGCATTCCAACCTACACATTATGTTAATGCCGCCATAGCCGCCCTACTGAGAAGAGGGTTTTTGCTACCATCAACCCAAAATCTTATAAACAGTGAGTTAAACAATATTAGCATAGCAGTATGTGCAGCGGGTTTCTCATGTGCTAAGTACATGCATGTACTCAACAAAGTCAAGAAGATGCTGTTTCCAAGCTCCACATTAACTAACAGGAGGGAAGTTACGCTCATACAACCAGCCTTACCATACCTCAATCCGCTTTCTCTATGCATTTGCCGCATGTTTAAACAACGTGGTCTGCTCCTGCTCCTACCCCTTTCTCCGTTACCTAACTTGCGCAGACTCCTCTGCAATGACCGGGACAAGTTTTCCATCTTTGAGAAGTCAGGAATTTATGCAGTTCCATTAGAAAATCCCGTAACAGGGAATAGTTTATAGTTTGTAAAGAAAAGGCCTTAACTCGATGGTATAGCCAGAAGGAAAGGGAGAGGGAGGGATGGAGATAGGGTGGGGAGTGGGTGGGAATGGGAAGAAAAAGAGCAAAGGGGATAAGAAGAGAATAAGGGCACTTGCCGCAAACCTTCTGTACGGAGGGGACAAATTACGAATAGCGTGTAGGGTTAAAAGACCGCATGAAGGATACAGAGAGTAAAGATGGTGCCTTTAATAAGCATGACCAATAGCTAGATAAGAATAACACAAGGTGCCAGATGGAGTATGAACAGGGAGGCACCTTAATAGTTGGGTGCAATGGAGTAGGTAGACGGATACAGTCAGGTAAGAGTCAGCGAGTCATAGGAGCTCGAGGGTGAGGGAGCTGGAGAGAAGACTATGTTAGGTGCTGGAGGGTTGTAGTCCGTGAGGTGGAGTTTGTTAACATAGTTAACGAAAGCCATAAACGTGTCCTTGTCTTCGATGAAGGCACTGAGGTGGTAGGGCCAGTGGTGACCATTGTTTGTTAAAGTTTCTTTCAGATGTTGGCGGTGCACAGTGTGTTTCGGACAGGTAAAGATGAGATGGAATGGGCCATCTTTTTCTTTGATGGTACAGTCACAGAGACCGTCATCCTTTTTTAGGAAGCGGTGCAGGTAGCATTTGAAGTTCCCATGTGCTGTTAAAATCTGGGTAAGAGCGTGATTTGTGCTCAGGTGTTTGAGGTTGGATCTATGGACAACGTCAGGGAGGAAATTGTGGGTGATACGTCCGGTGGAACTGCTGTCCCACTCCCTTTGCCACCATGACATAAGAGTGGCAGAAAGTTCGCTGCATACATAAGAGATTGGAATAGAGGAGTAGGAGAGGTGAGATGCCACCTTGTGTGCTTTCTTAGAGAGGCCATCTGCTCTTTCATTGCCCCTGATATCGGAGTGTCCTTTAACCCAGTAGAGTTTAATGCAAGCAGCACCTTTGAGTGCCTTGATGATATTCAGAGAGTTGCGGATGATCGGAAGATTATGATTCCTTTTTTTAATTTGATGTAGGGCCGTACGGCTGTCGCTGATGATGTTTATTGTTCTACCCCTGAACAGTTGAATGTTGTCTTGCACATACTTCAGGGTTTTCCAAATTGCTAGAGACTCTGCTTGGTTGTTTGTGCAGTTCTTATGAAGTTTAAATGCTGCTTCCCAAAAAATTTTCTTATGTGGGTCTTCCAGACAGGCTGCTGTACCAACAGCTCCTGATGCCTTAGAGCCGTCAGTGTAGATGCAGAGCCCCTCAGGGGTCGTAACAGGGAATAGTATGAAATACATTGGGGCCACAGCAAAAATGTTGGCTACCCACTTGACTGAACACCAGGATGATATAGCAAAAGGAAGGTGCAGCACTAAACTCATAAGAAGAGTGCACAACACGAATTATAACCTGTTATGGGCCCACTCTACTATACTCAGGACATGCAATGACCAAAGACTACTCTATATGGGAATCAGTATATATAACAACGTTGGAAATGTGCAACGCACCTACTCTGGAACTGCCCAATATATGAATCGCCCTATACAAACGGTTAAATCGCGATTTACATCATATGTTACATCACTGACGGGAGCAGTACCACGCATGCGCCGTATTACATCGCATTCGTAACATCGCATGTATTTCAAAATCATAGCGGATTCATATCGAATGTCATAAAAAAAAATCATTTTATTTAAATTTGTATGTGTTCTTCTCTCGAATGTTCATGTTCGATTTAAAATACAGTATCTTATTCGCCTGAAGATGACGGGAATACATTCGTCGAAAGCGCTCGAATGAAAAAAGATTAATAATGCTGAACACAATGAGTTTTAACTGCTTATTAATATTACTTGGCGTGAATAACATACTAGTCTATATTGAGATTTTCCAAAAATAGCCAGCTGATTAATTGCAAAAGTATTGTGTTTCTTCAAGATAGCACAAAATTTCACACTTCACGAGTGACTTGGGAAAAGCTCCATAGCCTTTCTTGGAAAATTCTATCCCACCCACTATATTCACCAGACCTCTCACCATCTGATTTTCATTTTTTTCTCATAACTTTACAATCATATGCATAACCAACAATCAAGAATTTGAAAAGGCATTGAATGAGAATTTTGCTCCTAAAGACAGAATTTTATAAGACAGGAATTTATAAAAATGTTTCTTGTTTTTAAAAATAAAATTTTAAAAATAAAATTTCTCTGTTTTGTTTTTATGATCTTTTAATTTTGTCTTAGAAAACCATACAAACTTTTCTGGTTAACTGATATAAAGTTAATCAAAAAGTTTGCTTTTTATGTAAGATGCTGCTAGTAGTGATTGTTAATGGCAATTTATATTCAATTGTTTTTGTCAGTTTTGATGTAACATTCTGTAACATATATTCTAAATAAAAATTTTTAATTTTTGGACTTAAAAATGGAGGATCTTAAGTTGCATTTTTGTCATCTTATTCGTACTTTAAAAGATGCACCATGATCTGGAAGACTCTTAGCTGCTGTTGATGATGCAATCACTGGATTAATTCAACAGAATCCACATTACATCACCAAGGAAATTGTAGAAGTGTTATCTATTGCTCAGGGTTGTTGGCCATTCACCCAAATATCATAGCATATGTAACACATATGCTATGATATTTGGGTACCACATCACTTCAGCAAGAGAAATCTGACAGAATATCTGCCTGTAATTTGCTGTTAAAATGTAACCAGGTGGATCCCTTTTTGAGGAAATTAATTACTGGCAATGAAAAATGAATCATTTACAATAATATGCAGCAAAAAAGATAATGGAAGAAGTCAACTGACCCCTCAGCAATGCAGTCAAAACCAGTTCATATCCAAAAAATGATTATGCTGAAAATATGGTAGGGCTAGTAGAGAATTATTTACTATGAACTGTTACCTCAAAATCAAACCATTAATACAGGAAGCACTATTTCCAACTTGATAATTTGAAAGCAACCATAAAAAAAAGAACTTGGCACATTAGCAACAAAAAGAAATTATTAAAATTTGAATGGATGTTTTATGCCACCCCCATATTCTCCCAATCTCCACATATTCATATTATAATTTATTTCAATCTCTCTACAATAGTTTTCTAAGTTATTGAACTTCTGCAATGTGATAAATGACCCAGAGACATTTTTCAACAAAATATCCCCAAAATTCCTTGCACATAGAATAATGGATCTATCTACCTAATAGATGGGTTGAAGTAATAGAAAACAAAGGTGCATATATAATTTAATAAAGTTATTTTATTTATTTAGGCACACCACCATCTTGACGGCGTACGTTAGCGACTCCAAAATTTGGGCGGACTTCCCGAACACCAAATTAATCAGATAGGCATTTCAAATTGAGCACATCCGTCACCTAGAGGCCTGGGAGATCTATAAAGCCAATGTTGGGGGCACCTGTATCAACTTTAAAGATGGAGAGACCATCGCGCATGTGTGGAGATACCTATTCAAAGAATTCAAACGGAAACAAGCAGAGGGATGAAACGTGATACGCGCAATATTTACATCTTGGATGACATCGTTCTAACGGTCAAGGAAGACAACGCTTAGTCAGCACCTGAAGAAGACCTAGGTGGAGGTCGAAAACGTTAGTGGATATTCGTAACAAACACAACACTGATAAAGGTGTTTTGTGGACAGTTATATTTGGAACATTTTAAGTTTAAGGTTTTATCCAACTACAACTTATATCTATGTTCAAAAATGTCAACCTAAGTAATTTTCCAGCAGTGGAGTAGATAATTTACAATCTAAATCATCCACTGTTGGAAAAGTACTTAGGTTGACATTTTCAAATATTCCTAAAATGAATAAATCAAGAACTGTAGTGATACTGTAAAGAAAATATTTGTTTATAGATATATTTGTGTAGTTACAATTACTAAATAAATTTATGCTTACCCTCTATATTCAATGTACTTATAAATAATTCCAGCAATTCCCATAGATGAAAGTGCATAATACCAACTGCTAAGAAACATAACAACCAAACATAAAAGTGCCCCAATCAGAGAAAGTGACCTATAATAAATAAATTTACTTAAGTTTATAATAATATTACTAAAATTTAACTTTATTATTATAATCATTACAGCAAGAGAGATTTTTTTTAATTATTAATTAGTTTTTAAAAAATATTTTTTATAAAAATGATCAATTATATTAAGAGAATTTGAAAAATAATACTAATGTTTTATTTTAAAAATGAGTTGATAAATATTTATTTTATATTTAACACATTAACCATTTTATGAGTGATGAATGACTCTTAACTGGTATCCTGTATGGCATGCACTGCCCAAGTGTATAGCTCTTGTGGGAGGTGAAAGTGATACCTCGAGAATGGCTTGAGATAATGACATCATTTTTGCACTGTGAGCTACCTACCATATCTTGACATAGACCTATCATTTCAAAGTAGACCCATGAGTCACTGGTGTTGCATACTATGTGGAGGACATCAAGTTACCTGTGAATTATACTTGATAGAGAATGCTGTGTCACTTCTGACATTTCTGACTACATGGAGAATAGCAGAAGATGGCATACATGAAAGCACTCAATTTATTTGACTTCCTGCTCATAAATTGAAGCCTCATATTAGTACAAGAAGGTAAGAAAGCAATTTTGAACTGTCTAGAATTATTGTGTAAGTATAGGCTAATTTAAATTTTATATTTATCATGTAGAATGTTGCAAAAGTATTCCAAGTTTTTGAGTGATGAGCTAATTCAAAAGCATAGCATTTAATAATGAGGACAAGTCTGATTTGGAAGATGAAGTCAATTCGTAGGAAATCTTGTCAGAGACTTATTCGAAAGATGAGTATCTTCTGAACACTTCAAGAAAAGAAAATATCTCAGAGGCTCAGACACTGATGGTGATCCACCTAAAAATGATAGTGATAAATCTGATGATGGTGGTGGTGATAGTGACGATGCTAATGCTTCCTCCTTGCCTATGTGGAAATCTATTTCAATCAAGCCACAACAGTTTCCTAATTTTTCTGGCTATCAGACACTACATCTCACAGATGCTGATCCCAATGATCCAGTTTATGTATATCAGCTCTTCTTGGCACACAACATTCTTGATATGTTTGTTCTTAAGACAAATAGGTTTTTACAACTATTTTTGGCATCCAGAAATTTGAAGGCAATAAATAAATAAAACCTACTTACTCGAGCCTCTAACCGGTGTGAAGAAATACAATAAAATAAACAACTTTGAAGAAACAAACGTTTTCCAAACACCTTCCATGTCCTTCCTCAGGTAAAACGGCTGGATTCCTTATTCTAAAATACCATTACGCAATTTTTGATTGCGTAACGATGATTCGATTGTGCAATGTCCACTGCGTATGCATTGTATCTGTCGTGTCCCATCATTCAGAATCGCATTTACTCTTCTCATACATATATGATGCACTATTTTTACTATGACCGTTAACATTTCAAGGCAATGTTAAGACTCCAGAGTTGGATAGGCATAAATAGAGAAGAGCTGCATAAATTTCTTGAAAAAAATTTTTGTTATGGGAAAGAATTCACTTCCAAGCATAGAACTGTCAAAAAATGAAATTTATCAAAATATTTTCATACAAAAAATCATTATCAGAGAGAAATTTAAAATTATCTTGAAATTCTGGCATTTTGTCAAAAATGAAGCAATTGATACTAATGATAGGTTACGCAAAATCAGGCCATTTTTGGAAAAACTGGTAACATTTTGTCAAATACAAAGAGATGTTACCTTAACAAAAGGCTTTCTTCATGTCTAAAAATACACTACAAGAATTTGGGAACTGCCAGTTCAAACATTGCAGTTACAACTGAACACGGCAGGAAACAGTGTTGTCACACAACCACAACATTCAGTCAAGCACTCATTCCTGAAGGCAATGCAGTGATTGGTAAATCAATGGTTCCCTGGAAAGGAAGACTCCTGTTCCACCAATACCTTCCTGGAAAATCACACAAGTATGGCATCAAAGTATATAGGTTGTGCATTCACAATAGATATACTTAGAAAAGGTTTGTACAGGAAAAGTTGAAAACAACAACACACTTCTCATTTGCACAAAGTCTGCATTATTGAACTTTGTCAGGTTTGTTGAATGAAGATTCATACTGTATCCTGATAACTTTACATAAGTGCTGACCTTGCTCATGATTTGTTAGATAATAAAACCAGACATGGTGAAACTTTGCAGTCAACAAGAAAGGAATCCCCCAGATGTCTTCATCAAGTAACTTACAAATAACAAAATGGTTTTACAATATTTTTCAGAACACATTTTTACACAGACCATATTCAATATGCAAGAGAATTTCAGAACATTAATTAAATACATTTTTTTAAATATGTGCAAAATGAAAATAAACATTTGGAATGATAAATCATCAAGTTATATATGGGTGAATAAAAGACAGATGCTGATGCTTTCAAGAATTGAGAATCATAATGAAAAACTGGTTGATACAGGAAAGAAGTAAACAAAGACAGACACTTTTACTTGTTACTTCAGCAAGTAAAAGTGTCTGTGTGTGTTTGTTGAACTGTTCCAGCTTTTAGAATTACAGGAAAGAAGAATAAGAAGACAAAGAAAGCCAAAATGAAACCACAAATGGTTTATTCATACAACAATATGAAACAAGACATCAATGTGTCTGATTAGATGAGTATTTACAATTCACCTCTGCAAAAAGGGGTTAAGTGGTATCATAAACTCATAACAGCCTACCAACCCAAGTTTGGTAGGCTGTTATGCCTGCAGTTGGAATTGCTCATTACATACATGTGCAATATTCCTTGCTAGAGTAAAAGTTTAAAAATATATTTTTTCTGGAAAGCAATGAGCTCTGATTGGAGAATTTGCCTAACCTAACACTATTATGCTTACACGGAAGAGGCAAATCTAAACCTTGGAAAAGGAAGATGATCTTATAAGGAAGACATGATACCAATAAAAGGAATGCTACCATGAGGCTCAGAAGACTTCAGGAAGCCACAAAACAGATGCTTCAAAGGAAGCACAAAGCAAATCAATACATTTTGTCAAGATTGCTCGGGCAAGCCTGCCTTATGTTTTGTTGCTATGTTTCAATAAAATGCTTACAAAAACAATATAATTCTTTCAAAAAAGAATATAATTAAAAAAAGTATATATTATATTCACTTAATTACTGCGACAATGATATAGTGCAAAATAGAAACACTACACCATTACTGCGACAGAGCATGTAGCACTTACCTACCTGTGTGGAATCAAAAGTGTTACTCTGTGAAAAGTTTATAGTATATAAATATTTAATTTTCTACATCTAATGACTCAGGTTTTTCATTTCTGAATGGTACTTTCTCAATTCTCCTCTCTTCTGAGAGGAGGTCAATGAATTACTTCAACCCCCTTCTGCATCACTCCCTTCTTTCTATTAGACCAGCAATATGGTGACAATAGGAAAATTACATAATATAAGGTTACCAGAGAGCACAGAATATATTTTAAGTGGTTTTCACAGAATATATTTTAAGTGCAGACTTTAAATATTTGGTTTGTTTTTTGTAAAACTTGATTGATTGGCAGATTACTATTTGATTTTTTGGCTGTAAATGGTACAGTTTCTTAGAGATATCTTATGATAACATTAGTAACATTAGGAAGAAATACGATATCATATTTTCAATCAGTGTCTGCTTGATCAATGAAAGCCATTTCATACCATCTGAGTGTAGCAATAAATATGACAATGGTAAACTGAAATAACCAAACTCTTTATATAGTTTTTGTTGTAATGTTTGTTATATTATAGTATTTGATTTATTAAATACATAGGTTATTTTACATAAGAGTTTATCATACCGAGTGACCAATCTAACGTATTTTAAAAATACTTTATTCCTCTACTGTACAAAATTTTAAAAATATGTGAGATTGGTCACTCGATATGATAAGATAACCTTACATAAGATAACCTTTGTAAATATAAATCAAATACTATAATATAATATAATAGAAGGGTTAGAAGAACAAAATAATCTTAATCTTTGCTACAGTTACAATTTTTGTGATAACTCAGGATATATTTTTTTCTTCTTAATTGAAGTTTTTAGACTATTTACAAAAAATTAAATTTTTTTTTTGTAAATAGTCTAAAAACTTCAATTAATCTTTGCTGTTGTTATTTTTTCCTGAGCAATGTCTGGCTCACTTGCTAGTAGTAATATAAATTAACATGGTAAGCACAGCAAATAAAAACAAAATAAAACAATAAAATAGAATATAAACATGGCATAAGACCAAAGTACATATTGTGTGTTAATCCTTTTAATTTTTCCTATTGTTGAATGATATCTGTACTTATTGTCTCCAGATTGCTCAGTGCTATTTTAATATTGTAAAGTAGAACAACTATGCAATGTCTATACATTTCAACCACTTCCTGTTTTACAACTGCATTCTATATTGAAACTTGAAGTATCCATTTATCATTTCAAGGTATCCATTATCTACAAATGCATGACAAAAACATCCATGTCACTGTTACTTTTAGCTGTTATTCCACACAAAATTATGCAAATAGCTTTTAATGTCACCTCTCTTTTTTTGAAGCAGTTTTCTTTCATCAAAATAAACAAAAATTTTAAAAAAATATATATTTATATCACCATCCACAACAGATATAATAACAATGAATAAAATAATTAATCAAAATTCAGAAGAAATATGATCATTAAAATCAAGTGCAGTAGCTATAATAACTTAATCCTGTTAATGTGCTTACTTTGTGAGCCATTATATTGCTTTGATTTCTGCACATTTGTATTCATTGGTAGTAGTAAATATCAATATAAAAATGAATCTTTAAATGATTAAATAAATGTCAAATTATTAAAGTAACGATTCTTTTTACAAGAATAAAAGAAAATAGATATATTGATCTATTATAACCACATAGTAACCACTAAAATCCAGCAAAATCTCAATTTATTAAAATAAAATAAATGTTTTATTTACTGTATTCATATATATATTAAGTTTTTTATCTGTTGTTTGACTATTTTAAAATTATTATATTTAAGTAAATATTAAATGAATTTACCAATGATAGAATTTAAATCTTGGTCGCCAACTAGGAGAGCGTAATAAACTCTGGAGAGTACACGCAAGGTTAACAAACATGTAGCACATCAGGAAAAACCTAAAATTAAATAATTAAAAAAACATTTAATTGTAAATTTTAAAAAGTTTCTCAAAAATAATGCATATAATTCCTATTTTCATAAAAAGTTTAATTACTACAAGAATTTCCTTTCACAAGACAAAAGTCAAACCTAATAATTATTATTTCTATTGTAAACAAGAATTAACATAATATCCTGTCTATAATCTTCAAGAGTGTTTTGCATTGTCATTTGTTTGCACAAATGAAATGATATAATTTGTAAGGACATTTAATAATTAAGAATGTTTTAAAAATTCTGGGTAGTAACTACTCTACATATAGTTTAGAGAGCTATTTTGGATTATTCATGTTTCCTGTGCACATCTGTGCACTAAGGATAATTGGGAGCTTGGTGTATGTTATTGGCACAAACTTTATTTTAATTTTATGTTTTATTTGAGTAAAAACTGAAATAAATTTAATTAAATGCTTTAGCACTTAATACCAATTGGCATATAAAAATTATTTTGTATTAAAAGAAATCAGAAGAAAAGTTCAATTGTACAAACAAATTGTAAAATTTCAAATTAAGTAAATGTCTCAAAAACTGATATTTTATAACTAGTAGCCTGGGACGCCCCCTAGTGGGTGTTCTTTACAAATTTCCATGAGGCAAGGTTACTTTGACTTTTTTGNTAACTATTTCACTTATCGTTTTATCGTAGCGGTTCAAATCTATCCGGTTTTTCGTTATTCGCCCCCTAATGAACATTACAGGCATTCCGTGACAATAATAAATTCCTATTACAAATATACTGAATTATTTATATTGTTATATTGACCAAATAATAATTTATATTGTTAATTTAAATAATAAAATTGTTAATTTGAATGTTTGAAATATGACACACAATAGGGGTGCCTCTAGTGTCCGTTATCATACCGTTATGCGAACAGACGGATACCCGTTGAATGGGTTATATATGTTACCGTGAAAGACTGAAATTAGAGAATGTCGATATTCTCCGGTGAATGTCGACACATACAAAATACGTCGGTGAAAGACTGAATATTTGGTTATATTATTATACATTCAAACAATCGCCGGTGTATGTCGACAAGCACAGATAAGCTTTGGTGGAGGTCGAAACGACACCTGAGAAGCCGATGTCGACAGAAAGGCGACAGTCTGTCGCCAAATCTTTTGTTCTGCCGCGATTGAAATCACATGGTATCTATTTGTTATACTTTGGAACACTGCTGTTTGTTAGTCTTATGCAAGATTTGCTGGTGCGTACAACGTTTTCTTAAATTTTATTTTTTTATCCCATATCCTAATTTATATTGAATGGTACTTTCTGAAGTGATTTCTGCTTAAACGTAGTGCAGCATACCTTTGGATTACAGACGATTAAAATGTTTTGATGTTTTAAAAATTAACGATGAAGAGAAAATAATTGTACCATTAAAACTAGGAGAAACAAATATACAGTATTATGTTACCAATGATAAATTGTTCAGTATACTATCTGAAACTCACAGCAAAACAGGCCATGAAGGAAGAACACATATGCTTAAAAGATTACAAAAAGATTACAAAAATATTACATGTGAAGTTGTAATGTTGTATTTAAATTTATGTAAACAATGTCAAATGAAACATAATGCACCTAAAAAAGATATTGTTGTGAAACCAATGGTCAGTCCAGAGTTAAACTCAAGATGTCAAGTCGATCTGATAGACCTGTAGTCACACAAGGATAGTAAATATAAGTTCATAATGGTGTATCAAAATCATTTAACAAAATTTGTCAAGCTACTACCTTCGAAAACTAAGACAGCTGAAGAAGTAGCATATCACCTTTTTCCAAATATTTTTAAGATTTGGTGCCCCAGCTATATTGCATTCAGATAATGGTAGCGGATTCTGTAATCAAGTCATATCCGAACTATGCGCTATGTGGATAGATGTTAAGATAGTTCATGGAAAGCCTTGTCATACTCAAACACAAGGCTTAGTTGAAAGGGCCAATTAGGATATACAGAATATGTTAACTGCATGGATGAACAATAACAATACAAATAAATGGTCAGATGGTTTGCTCTTTGTACAATTTGCCAAGAACACTACATATAACAAAGGAATATGCCAAAGTCCTTATGAAGCCATGTTTGGCATTAAACCAAAAAGAGGCAAAGCATCGTCATCTTTGCCTGGCGAACAAATCGCAAATATTGAAACCGAAGAACAGCTCGAAGAAATTGTTAATACTTTTGAAATAAATTTGAGCAGTGGCCAAAACGAATACCATATTCCAAAGGAAAGTAGTGAAGAGGAGCTGCAACCCACCATGTCTTCATGTCAAGCAACAAGAATTTATTTCTATAAAAAGAGCGGCCACGAAAGAGAATCTTCTACTGAATCTTCAATCTTCTACATTTTCTAACGAAAATGTTACAAACCACAAAAAGAAAATTACCTCTTGCTCAAATTGGTGATACCATACAAATACAAGTCCCTGATGTCGACCGTGGCCATACAGATGCCCAAAATGTGTTGGCAGTTGCTGTTGGAATAGAAGACTCCAACTTTTATAAATTAGCAAACAAAAAAGCAGCTTTATACCCGCAATCGGTTCGTAATTTGTAAAGAAAAGTTACTTTCCATAGATGAGATTTCTTCTGAAGATATATCGCTGAGAGAAGCAGCTGCAGATAATTCAAAAAGCGGAGGACGAGGCTATACATTATACATGCTGTCGTTGCAAAATAAAGTGTTCCACGAATAAATGCAGTTGTAAAAGCAAGGGACTCTTGTGAAATTCAAAGTGTCATAACAGTGTAAGTTGTTGCAATAAATAAGATTTTATAACGTTAATCATATAATATATGTATAAGTTTACTATTGCGTATTATTTTTCTTTTCTGATTAAGAATGTACTGTTCGTTTTAGGTTCAACAGCTTATTTACATGCGCTGTTACATAAGTTTCCTCCTATTTTGACATATTAAAATGTTGCATTTTTGTCTTAACGTAATAAAAACATTTTTATTCAACATTCACCATCAGTTCATGCTGAATGTTGACATTTGCCGGTGTAAGTGAGAAATAATGATATTTAGTAAATATTTAGTACATACGCGAAACGACTGTGTGAATGCTGACATTCACCAGAGAATCTCGACATTTGCCAGATATCGGTCTTTCACAGTAACATATATATAGATAAGCCAAACAATTGCAAGATTAATCAGGCTACTTTACCCCTACTATTAACAATTAAATACTGAGTAATCTAGCACTAGAGATAAACATTAGATGCCATCTCTTATTAAATTTAATACTTTTTAAATAATTTAGGATATTCTGGAAGAAACAAATTGGCCTAGAGCAGGACTCAAACCAGCAACTGCCACTTACTATATGGATGCATTGTAAGTGGAGGATCAGACCTATTTAATTTAGATATAACAATTCTTGGTTACCCTGATTAATCCAGCAATCATTTTGTTTAAAATAAATTTTTCTGACTGTTTCAATTGCAAGATAAAGTTGAAAAGAAAGACTAATACATTTAAATGCATATAGTAACAGTCAAAAAAATGACATATTTAAAGATAAAACTTAAAGTCTACTCAAGTATATGTAACATCCTTAAATGCAAATTCTAAAAATATTTTAAAAAGGAATAATTTTTAAGAAAAAGTAGTATGAATATTTTTTCTTAGAATTAACATCACATAGAGATTTTTAAAAAGGCAAATTTATTGAAACATGTTATTGATTGATCAAAACAACTTCTGTAAAAAAGAATTGAATTTTTTTCCAAATCATGTTAGATAAATTGTGTAAAGAAAAAATCTGTGTAAAAACAGAATTGGGTGTATTCTCAAATCTAGGAAAAAAATTAAATAATACATTTTAAAGCATTAGTATGAAACTTTGAAATCCAGAATTACACTGCCAATCTCCAATTTATAATCCTCCAACTCACAGCAACAAACTGGATGTCTTCTTTTTCTTGACCATTTCCCAACTACTTCAGGCCATGACCACTTTCTTTACGAAGAAGAGTTAGTCTTTCTACAGATGATTTTGGATAATATTGTTTATGCTTAGTAAGTGTTGTTCTTGTTTTCCTTTGGAGTTACTTGAGATATGTGTGTCCAGTATATAACTCCAAAAGAATAAATGAGTACAGGGACAACATAGGTATTAATAGCTTTAATAGTGTGTTTTTAGTACTGCGTGTAATCTGTTCTGGTATTCAGGTGTCAATCTTTGTTTTATCTGTGAATGTTCTGTAAATTTTGCCTGTTGGAATCCTAAATATTTGTAAAACTAACCCTCTTCCACTTTTTCAATTTACTTACTTTATAATTATCTAAAATAAGGTGTAATTAACAAAATAACATTTTAATGTTTGAGATGCTACTTTCTAAAACTGCATATCAGTAAGAGCTGTGCCTCCAGTAACTGCTGCAGACATGCAAAGTATGTGATGGGCTAAATTATGCAAAGGTTTTATTTCCATTCTGGTAATTTTCTGTGAATTGTAAATGATCATGAATTACATGTCACTACTGGTTATATACATGAAAATAAGATAATTAATTGATTAAAGAATATTAATTGATATTTGAATTAATTTTACTATTTATAGATAAAACTTTAAAACTAACATATCTAAGAATATAATATTAATATACTAATTATAATAAATAATGTAAGTATGATTAATTATTTTTACTATTACATGTAATTAGAATAATGATAAAAAAAAGCATCAATATACTTACATTGTTAATATAGGTGCAATATAATCTAAATTGCCAATTAAAATTCCAATTTCACAAATACTCAACGTTACAAATAATGCTCGTGCCGGTTCATTTCTTGAAGAAACAGTAGCAAATGGATTGAGAAAAGGTATGATCTGATCCTGGGCAATTGCATGAAGTAAACGTGGAGCTCCTATGATGATAATGATAAAAAAAAACTTTCAAAACTAATTTATGATTTCCTTACCAAAATTATGTAATATAAATGAAATTATTCTCATTAAAAACATATCAAATGTAAAATGACATGGAATCAAAATCAATACAGTTTATTTAATTCAATTTACATATAAGTTCTTCTACTCAAAACTGGGAATACATTGATAAACACTGAACATATATAACCAATATCCAGCAAGAAGAAATTACAAAAAAAGGAAACATTTTCAACCATGTTTAATGGGCATCATCAGGTTAACTGACCTTCACAGTTTGAACACAGCTGTTAAAACAAACTATTCAAATAAAAACATTACTAAGAATAGATGATTGCAGTCAAAGTGTTAAAAGGGATGATGTGAGAGAGAGAGTGTTATAAGATTAAACTTCATAGATTGACTTCCATGTAAGGGAAGGCATCTACATATCTAAAGTTGATAGCTGCATTTTTTCTTGTGGCTTTGTGAATTTCTAATTATTCTAAATATTTAAGCCATTCTTTGTCAAGAAGTATGCTCAGACATTGGATTGGACAAGGCAAAAGACATTGTATTTAGCCCCTAACTAGGACTAGGGCAAAAAACAACTCTGTTGAATTGCCAAAAACACAATGTTTTTCCATGTCGATATACCAGATAAATCACCCAAAGAGCTGTGAATCATTCTTAATGAAATTACAAATATTGTTTGAGAAAGGCAGTTTGAACATCAAGAAAAGATATTATCAATTTTCCAAGCTTGGAATACATATGAACAAGACCCAGGTTTACAATATGAAGTGAACAGAAAAGCTGTAATTTTCTATTCACTTCATATAATCACACAAAACCTGTTGAAAAAATTTCTTAAGAAATTAAATTGGATATTACAACAAAAGTCAAAACTGAATAAAGAAGAAGCACCTGTTATGCCTATTAATTTTCTGGGACAACATTTTACCTCTGGATTACCTCATACGCACCATGACATGTGGTCCCATGTATGCTCCTGGTTCTACCAAACCACATCCAGAGCATGCAATGCCTAATATCAAAAGACTCATTGTCAATATAAAAGATGCTCACAAAGAATATTATAGATGGAAAGCTGCTTTAAAAATCCATTCTGTGAATAATGAGACCTAAGATAGTATGTTTTGGCACAATTTCCATAAAAGCAAGAAATGGTTGGCTGGCAAACATGTTATTGTATTGAAAGCTGATAAAAACAGAGCCCTCATTCTATTAAAGGAAGATAGATCTCTCATGCATCAATATATCAAGGATACAGACTGTGAACATTTATGTACACAAATTACAAGCTCAGGTCACACATTCTACACATACATCCTTGCCCAAGAAGTTGAAGTTGAAGAGAGTAGTTGTTTCCTCACCAGACACCTCTAAATTATTTGCTTTTGCAAAAACACATAAACCAATGCCTTCCCTTAGATTGTAGATAAAGCAAGAGCAACTATTAGAAAATGCTGTACACAACCTGACATTGGATCAAGAATTCCACCAATCTGATCAATATCTTACAGCAGGTAGAATTAACAGATAGAGTGCACATTATGGTGCTTGATTTTATTCCTTATATCCTTCAGTACAGTTGCAACCTTGCTCGTGTGCTTTCAGGGATCTTTAACTAAGAAAAATCAATGTACCTGCCCACCAAAAACAAGTCTTAGGACTTGCACACATAATGTGTTATACCTCTGCATTCCAATGTAATATCATCACGTACAAAAATGGGGAGTGCCCGTAGGCACTTCCCATTTTTTAAGTAAGATTTTTGTAAGGTTTTTGTATGTATGTGATGTTAGCCTTTCAGAGGACCTGTGTGAGTTAGTCATGTATCTGTTGGAAGAAAAACTCATACTTGATTCATACTGAACATTGTTGTATACAACCTGTTTGTTGTTTGGAGAACTGAACCATAGGTAGATGCTTTTTTACAATGCACAAATGATAACCTGTATGGACTAACCCTTAAATTAGATCAGATAAGTAATACCAGCTCACACTTCTTAGATATTAACATTTGTTTCAGCAAAAATCATGTAGAAATGGGCATCTATTACAAACCCAGCTATTTACCATTATTTATTCCAGTAAATGAACCGATCCTTTTTTCATATTAATTTGCCTCCTTCTGTGCACCTACAAGATAGACCTTTACACACCATACAAACTAGGAAGACACTATAAAGAAGCTAAAACATCTGGAGGACATAGCTATAAAGCATAGGTATAGAAGAGACCTGATTTGTAATTTAGTTCACACCTACTCCAACTAATACTCCCTACATAACAACTCCAACAAAAGATTCAATAGCTCAATCAAAGAGATTCCAATAGCAGTCAAACATACTCTACCACAGTGTTCCTGGGATTAGGATTGTATGACTGTAGTTTATATACCTTATACAAAGAAACTGCTGCCAATACAGGTACCAAGTTAGCCTACAAGTAAGTTCCCATAATGTATAAATTACTATGCAACAGAAAGGACAAGGCTGATGAATATAGGGCCTCAGAGGTGTACATTATTCCTGTGAGGGACAATAGGTCCAAACAGATATGGTGTACTACACTGGGTCCACTAAGCATTCCATACACAAAAAGTTACAGGAACATTGTTACAATATTTTAAATAAAAAACAAGCCACCAAGACTGGTGTGCAAGCTGGCTACCATAATGCCACATTAATCAAACAGTTCTTTCAAACCAACCATATCAGGGCTGTAGAAGCCTTAGAAATATACAAGGCAAACCTGACTGGCAATTGTATTAACTTTAAAAATGGAAAAAGTGTCTGTCTCATGAATGACAATGCTTTTATGAAAAATCAGGAAATATCAATATAAATATAAGACAAAATATTACAAAATAATAATAATTAATTTATATCTGTTTTAATTCTTAAATATCATTACTTGTCATTCATGCATTTAAAAAATATTTATAATTTTTGTTTTACATGTTTTTGTTCTAATTATTTTAAAAATTTTTGAAAAGTTGTACTGTGCATTCCTATTTGGAATATCGTTAGTGCCCTGATGCAGATCTTGTTTAAGATCAAAAATGTTCGTCAATTTTTACATTCATACTTTTGTTACTGGATGTTAAAGATTTTGTTCGTTGTCCTTAGTAATTTGTTCCAGTTACTGAGATGATGATAATTTTGTTCTCTCCTTTCTTAAAAACTATGTTGAGATTAATGAAATTTGTACAAATGAAATTAAAATAATATACTTTTTAAGTATATAATTTATTTTGATTCATAATCAAATATTTTTTANAGACTATTTACAAAAAATTAAATTTTTTTTTTGTAAATAGTCTAAAAACTTCAATTAATCTTTGCTGTTGTTATTTTTTCCTGAGCAATGTCTGGCTCACTTGCTAGTAGTAATATAAATTAACATGGTAAGCACAGCAAATAAAAACAAAATAAAACAATAAAATAGAATATAAACATGGCATAAGACCAAAGTACATATTGTGTGTTAATCCTTTTAATTTTTCCTATTGTTGAATGATATCTGTACTTATTGTCTCCAGATTGCTCAGTGCTATTTTAATATTGTAAAGTAGAACAACTATGCAATGTCTATACATTTCAACCACTTCCTGTTTTACAACTGCATTCTATATTGAAACTTGAAGTATCCATTTATCATTTCAAGGTATCCATTATCTACAAATGCATGACAAAAACATCCATGTCACTGTTACTTTTAGCTGTTATTCCACACAAAATTATGCAAATAGCTTTTAATGTCACCTCTCTTTTTTTGAAGCAGTTTTCTTTCATCAAAATAAACAAAAATTTTAAAAAAATATATATTTATATCACCATCCACAACAGATATAATAACAATGAATAAAATAATTAATCAAAATTCAGAAGAAATATGATCATTAAAATCAAGTGCAGTAGCTATAATAACTTAATCCTGTTAATGTGCTTACTTTGTGAGCCATTATATTGCTTTGATTTCTGCACATTTGTATTCATTGGTAGTAGTAAATATCAATATAAAAATGAATCTTTAAATGATTAAATAAATGTCAAATTATTAAAGTAACGATTCTTTTTACAAGAATAAAAGAAAATAGATATATTGATCTATTATAACCACATAGTAACCACTAAAATCCAGCAAAATCTCAATTTATTAAAATAAAATAAATGTTTTATTTACTGTATTCATATATATATTAAGTTTTTTATCTGTTGTTTGACTATTTTAAAATTATTATATTTAAGTAAATATTAAATGAATTTACCAATGATAGAATTTAAATCTTGGTCGCCAACTAGGAGAGCGTAATAAACTCTGGAGAGTACACGCAAGGTTAACAAACATGTAGCACATCAGGAAAAACCTAAAATTAAATAATTAAAAAAACATTTAATTGTAAATTTTAAAAAGTTTCTCAAAAATAATGCATATAATTCCTATTTTCATAAAAAGTTTAATTACTACAAGAATTTCCTTTCACAAGACAAAAGTCAAACCTAATAATTATTATTTCTATTGTAAACAAGAATTAACATAATATCCTGTCTATAATCTTCAAGAGTGTTTTGCATTGTCATTTGTTTGCACAAATGAAATGATATAATTTGTAAGGACATTTAATAATTAAGAATGTTTTAAAAATTCTGGGTAGTAACTACTCTACATATAGTTTAGAGAGCTATTTTGGATTATTCATGTTTCCTGTGCACATCTGTGCACTAAGGATAATTGGGAGCTTGGTGTATGTTATTGGCACAAACTTTATTTTAATTTTATGTTTTATTTGAGTAAAAACTGAAATAAATTTAATTAAATGCTTTAGCACTTAATACCAATTGGCATATAAAAATTATTTTGTATTAAAAGAAATCAGAAGAAAAGTTCAATTGTACAAACAAATTGTAAAATTTCAAATTAAGTAAATGTCTCAAAAACTGATATTTTATAACTAGTAGCCTGGGACGCCCCCTAGTGGGTGTTCTTTACAAATTTCCATGAGGCAAGGTTACTTTGACTTTTTTGTTCCTATCAATATGCTCTACAGCTCTGTTAAAGTCACAATGGTAAGATTTACCCTCTGAATGAAAAGGTGGCGACCCCCCAAAAACTGTAGCCCCCTGTGCGAACAATAAAGTCAAAGGAACCATACCCCTACTCGCGATCCTTCACGAGATATAAGCCCCTGAAATAATAAATTCCTATTACAAATATACTGAATTATTTATATTGTTATATTGACCAAATAATAATTTATGGGCCAAATGAATANGCCTAGAGCAGGACTCAAACCAGCAACTGCCACTTACTATATGGATGCATTGTAAGTGGAGGATCAGACCTATTTAATTTAGATATAACAATTCTTGGTTACCCTGATTAATCCAGCAATCATTTTGTTTAAAATAAATTTTTCTGACTGTTTCAATTGCAAGATAAAGTTGAAAAGAAAGACTAATACATTTAAATGCATATAGTAACAGTCAAAAAAATGACATATTTAAAGATAAAACTTAAAGTCTACTCAAGTATATGTAACATCCTTAAATGCAAATTCTAAAAATATTTTAAAAAGGAATAATTTTTAAGAAAAAGTAGTATGAATATTTTTTCTTAGAATTAACATCACATAGAGATTTTTAAAAAGGCAAATTTATTGAAACATGTTATTGATTGATCAAAACAACTTCTGTAAAAAAGAATTGAATTTTTTTCCAAATCATGTTAGATAAATTGTGTAAAGAAAAAATCTGTGTAAAAACAGAATTGGGTGTATTCTCAAATCTAGGAAAAAAATTAAATAATACATTTTAAAGCATTAGTATGAAACTTTGAAATCCAGAATTACACTGCCAATCTCCAATTTATAATCCTCCAACTCACAGCAACAAACTGGATGTCTTCTTTTTCTTGACCATTTCCCAACTACTTCAGGCCATGACCACTTTCTTTACGAAGAAGAGTTAGTCTTTCTACAGATGATTTTGGATAATATTGTTTATGCTTAGTAAGTGTTGTTCTTGTTTTCCTTTGGAGTTACTTGAGATATGTGTGTCCAGTATATAACTCCAAAAGAATAAATGAGTACAGGGACAACATAGGTATTAATAGCTTTAATAGTGTGTTTTTAGTACTGCGTGTAATCTGTTCTGGTATTCAGGTGTCAATCTTTGTTTTATCTGTGAATGTTCTGTAAATTTTGCCTGTTGGAATCCTAAATATTTGTAAAACTAACCCTCTTCCACTTTTTCAATTTACTTACTTTATAATTATCTAAAATAAGGTGTAATTAACAAAATAACATTTTAATGTTTGAGATGCTACTTTCTAAAACTGCATATCAGTAAGAGCTGTGCCTCCAGTAACTGCTGCAGACATGCAAAGTATGTGATGGGCTAAATTATGCAAAGGTTTTATTTCCATTCTGGTAATTTTCTGTGAATTGTAAATGATCATGAATTACATGTCACTACTGGTTATATACATGAAAATAAGATAATTAATTGATTAAAGAATATTAATTGATATTTGAATTAATTTTACTATTTATAGATAAAACTTTAAAACTAACATATCTAAGAATATAATATTAATATACTAATTATAATAAATAATGTAAGTATGATTAATTATTTTTACTATTACATGTAATTAGAATAATGATAAAAAAAAGCATCAATATACTTACATTGTTAATATAGGTGCAATATAATCTAAATTGCCAATTAAAATTCCAATTTCACAAATACTCAACGTTACAAATAATGCTCGTGCCGGTTCATTTCTTGAAGAAACAGTAGCAAATGGATTGAGAAAAGGTATGATCTGATCCTGGGCAATTGCATGAAGTAAACGTGGAGCTCCTATGATGATAATGATAAAAAAAAACTTTCAAAACTAATTTATGATTTCCTTACCAAAATTATGTAATATAAATGAAATTATTCTCATTAAAAACATATCAAATGTAAAATGACATGGAATCAAAATCAATACAGTTTATTTAATTCAATTTACATATAAGTTCTTCTACTCAAAACTGGGAATACATTGATAAACACTGAACATATATAACCAATATCCAGCAAGAAGAAATTACAAAAAAAGGAAACATTTTCAACCATGTTTAATGGGCATCATCAGGTTAACTGACCTTCACAGTTTGAACACAGCTGTTAAAACAAACTATTCAAATAAAAACATTACTAAGAATAGATGATTGCAGTCAAAGTGTTAAAAGGGATGATGTGAGAGAGAGAGTGTTATAAGATTAAACTTCATAGATTGACTTCCATGTAAGGGAAGGCATCTACATATCTAAAGTTGATAGCTGCATTTTTTCTTGTGGCTTTGTGAATTTCTAATTATTCTAAATATTTAAGCCATTCTTTGTCAAGAAGTATGCTCAGACATTGGATTGGACAAGGCAAAAGACATTGTATTTAGCCCCTAACTAGGACTAGGGCAAAAAACAACTCTGTTGAATTGCCAAAAACACAATGTTTTTCCATGTCGATATACCAGATAAATCACCCAAAGAGCTGTGAATCATTCTTAATGAAATTACAAATATTGTTTGAGAAAGGCAGTTTGAACATCAAGAAAAGATATTATCAATTTTCCAAGCTTGGAATACATATGAACAAGACCCAGGTTTACAATATGAAGTGAACAGAAAAGCTGTAATTTTCTATTCACTTCATATAATCACACAAAACCTGTTGAAAAAATTTCTTAAGAAATTAAATTGGATATTACAACAAAAGTCAAAACTGAATAAAGAAGAAGCACCTGTTATGCCTATTAATTTTCTGGGACAACATTTTACCTCTGGATTACCTCATACGCACCATGACATGTGGTCCCATGTATGCTCCTGGTTCTACCAAACCACATCCAGAGCATGCAATGCCTAATATCAAAAGACTCATTGTCAATATAAAAGATGCTCACAAAGAATATTATAGATGGAAAGCTGCTTTAAAAATCCATTCTGTGAATAATGAGACCTAAGATAGTATGTTTTGGCACAATTTCCATAAAAGCAAGAAATGGTTGGCTGGCAAACATGTTATTGTATTGAAAGCTGATAAAAACAGAGCCCTCATTCTATTAAAGG
The DNA here is from genome assembly GCF_000671375.1 of Centruroides sculpturatus. NCBI lineage: Eukaryota > Metazoa > Arthropoda > Arachnida > Scorpiones > Buthidae > Centruroides > Centruroides sculpturatus. The sequence continues at coordinate 108,370 of NW_019384874.1, forward strand.
AAGATAGATCTCTCATGCATCAATATATCAAGGATACAGACTGTGAACATTTATGTACACAAATTACAAGCTCAGGTCACACATTCTACACATACATCCTTGCCCAAGAAGTTGAAGTTGAAGAGAGTAGTTGTTTCCTCACCAGACACCTCTAAATTATTTGCTTTTGCAAAAACACATAAACCAATGCCTTCCCTTAGATTGTAGATAAAGCAAGAGCAACTATTAGAAAATGCTGTACACAACCTGACATTGGATCAAGAATTCCACCAATCTGATCAATATCTTACAGCAGGTAGAATTAACAGATAGAGTGCACATTATGGTGCTTGATTTTATTCCTTATATCCTTCAGTACAGTTGCAACCTTGCTCGTGTGCTTTCAGGGATCTTTAACTAAGAAAAATCAATGTACCTGCCCACCAAAAACAAGTCTTAGGACTTGCACACATAATGTGTTATACCTCTGCATTCCAATGTAATATCATCACGTACAAAAATGGGGAGTGCCCGTAGGCACTTCCCATTTTTTAAGTAAGATTTTTGTAAGGTTTTTGTATGTATGTGATGTTAGCCTTTCAGAGGACCTGTGTGAGTTAGTCATGTATCTGTTGGAAGAAAAACTCATACTTGATTCATACTGAACATTGTTGTATACAACCTGTTTGTTGTTTGGAGAACTGAACCATAGGTAGATGCTTTTTTACAATGCACAAATGATAACCTGTATGGACTAACCCTTAAATTAGATCAGATAAGTAATACCAGCTCACACTTCTTAGATATTAACATTTGTTTCAGCAAAAATCATGTAGAAATGGGCATCTATTACAAACCCAGCTATTTACCATTATTTATTCCAGTAAATGAACCGATCCTTTTTTCATATTAATTTGCCTCCTTCTGTGCACCTACAAGATAGACCTTTACACACCATACAAACTAGGAAGACACTATAAAGAAGCTAAAACATCTGGAGGACATAGCTATAAAGCATAGGTATAGAAGAGACCTGATTTGTAATTTAGTTCACACCTACTCCAACTAATACTCCCTACATAACAACTCCAACAAAAGATTCAATAGCTCAATCAAAGAGATTCCAATAGCAGTCAAACATACTCTACCACAGTGTTCCTGGGATTAGGATTGTATGACTGTAGTTTATATACCTTATACAAAGAAACTGCTGCCAATACAGGTACCAAGTTAGCCTACAAGTAAGTTCCCATAATGTATAAATTACTATGCAACAGAAAGGACAAGGCTGATGAATATAGGGCCTCAGAGGTGTACATTATTCCTGTGAGGGACAATAGGTCCAAACAGATATGGTGTACTACACTGGGTCCACTAAGCATTCCATACACAAAAAGTTACAGGAACATTGTTACAATATTTTAAATAAAAAACAAGCCACCAAGACTGGTGTGCAAGCTGGCTACCATAATGCCACATTAATCAAACAGTTCTTTCAAACCAACCATATCAGGGCTGTAGAAACCTTAGAAATATACAAGGCAAACCTGACTGGCAATTGTATTAACTTTAAAAATGGAAAAAGTGTCTGTCTCATGAATGACAATGCTTTTATGAAAAATCAGGAAATATCAATATAAATATAAGACAAAATATTACAAAATAATAATAATTAATTTATATCTGTTTTAATTCTTAAATATCATTACTTGTCATTCATGCATTTAAAAAATATTTATAATTTTTGTTTTACATGTTTTTGTTCTAATTATTTTAAAAATTTTTGAAAAGTTGTACTGTGCATTCCTATTTGGAATATCGTTAGTGCCCTGATGCAGATCTTGTTTAAGATCAAAAATGTTCGTCAATTTTTACATTCATACTTTTGTTACTGGATGTTAAAGATTTTGTTCGTTGTCCTTAGTAATTTGTTCCAGTTACTGAGATGATGATAATTTTGTTCTCTCCTTTCTTAAAAACTATGTTGAGATTAATGAAATTTGTACAAATGAAATTAAAATAATATACTTTTTAAGTATATAATTTATTTTGATTCATAATCAAATATTTTTTAAAGTTAAAAATTTTTGAAGAAACCAATTCTTCTTCTTTCTGCCATGACCAATCATCAGAAAACAATAACAGTTATTTTTTTTCCACAGAGACAATCTTTTATTTTAAGCTATGCCTCTGCAGAATTATTTTAAAAAATAATACGTTTTTAACTGTTTTACATACTGAATATTTTTTCAAATATTTGTATTTTCCTTTTGACTTTACTCAGAACCACAGTTAACTTACAAAATTGTCTACAGCTGAAGCGAGATCTAAGACCCAAAATGCATTCTGCATAATGACTATTTAAAGAACTTAAGTTGTCTGTCTCCATAAAATATGTTCCTATATGACAAGTCCTTAGTTTATCAAATTATATAATTTAAGAAATACAATAATTAAAGGACTTCAAGAAATAATTAAAGCTTCACGAAAAACAATGTTATATTGATGTTCTGTAACTTAGTACTAAAATGTGTAACTTAACAGTGGTTACTGAAAGTAAACGAAAATATTTGTTTAGATTAACAATACTGTATCTGCTAGATTTAAAGTAAGGATGATGATTATTTTTTTGCCTGTTGAGCTGTCATAAAAATGCTCATAAATTAATTTCTATATGTGATAATTGTTCAATTAGCCAGTAGTATTAGTTTTAAATCTTAGCAGAAACTTATGTATCTAATTATGATATATTAATTGGAATTGATAAATGTGAAATTTGACTACAATTATTTAATTATACATCATATCTGAAAAGCTTATCAAATTTATACTTTACCAGTAAGTGATTGTATGCCAGCACCAATGGTTGACAAGAGAGATCCACAAACAATAACTAATGGATGAGGCCAAGCTAAATATGCAACAGCTAAACCTCCACCTATACTTTCCCCAAACCTGAAATCAATTCAAAATTAAACAACTTGAATGATTAAAAATTAAATTTAATATTCCGTAAAATTTTCATAAATTAATGAGTACTGCATAAAGCTTAACATAAATTAAAACAATACCGTACTTTCACAGATTGTTCAGCATATTGGTCTATCTCAGGAGACCATAAAATCAGATATTTCCATATGATAAAAACCAGCATGCTGGTTTAAGAGAGATTATAAATATCTCTCTAGAGGGCACATAAAAACAAGAACAAGTTTTCATTCTAAAACTGTGAAACTATCAGCATTGCATAAAAAACTGTGATTACATGTTTAATTTCTGCATTTTGTCTTCTTTCTAATTATGCAAAATATTCATGGATTGCCAAAAGTGCTTTCTTTTATCTGTATTTTATTGTAATTTGATCCGAAAATGCAAAAATAAACATAACAAATTTCAAAAACTCCATACCAATTATCTCAACTTACACCCATTAACATCCCCTTTGTGTGAAATTTGAGAGAAAGGTATTATTTTTAAAAGTAATGTGATTTGTCAGTGCAGCAGGCACTGACTAACTACTACTACTACAACTAATGTCAATAAGGTGCTAATTGTTTTATTGCAATGTAAAAATACTTTCTTCCTGATTTTAAGTTGATCAAATTACAATGTTATTATTTTATTGTACTGGGAAGAATGTTTTCTTTAATATTTATTTAACAACTAGTTTTGTTAGATCTGATTAATTTTAATTTTTGGTATCAGTTTAATTGGTATGCTGTTAAACTCCAGAGTTTCTAGTTTTCTGGTCTCTCCCGGTTATATGCAGCATGCCAGTCAATCTGCAAAAATAATGTATAAGAATTCAGATAATTAAATCAAATGATAATTACACACCATAAAAACCTTTAATATACTTAATCTTTAGACAAATATTTTCAATCTAGTAAGATCATCTTCAGATCTCTTTAATGTTCCAAAGTTGGAATGTAAAAGAGAACAATAATGTATTACAAAAAAAGGAGAGAAAAAATTTAAAACTTAAATATATATAAAATTAAAACTGATAAAAGCAAAACATTTGTAATGTTAAATAAGCAAACATACAAGATACTTCTAAACCAAAACATCAGGGATGCAGAATATGATCCAATTGATGAATGATACATTGACAAGTTACAAACATTTTAGATTTACAAAGACACAACTTCAAAGAGACTAAATATGGACAGGGCTGTGATCATCTTACCAGATACCCCAAAACAGTTCAATTAAGATTCATAAGCTGGACAATAACCTAAGACCTGTAGCAGATAAATCAAGGTCACCTTTATGCCTTTTAGAAAATTATATACATGATATGTATATAATTTTCTCACAGTCCATTTAAACAAATGTAAATTCATGGTGGCTAACTCTATAGAACTATCTGAGGTATTGCAACCAATCAATTTAACTAAAAACACCTACATAACCATTTTTGACTTTGCATCTTTATATCCATCTATAAAACAACAACCATACACCTGTGTTCTTAGGGACTGGTTATTACAGAAATACAGTGAGACTATACACCACCAGCAAATCTTAGAACATGCACATTTGTTGTGTTACTCCTCATTCTTCCAGTTAAACAATAGCAAATGCATTCAAAAGAAAAGAGTATCTTTCTGGGGACCTTTACAAAATAGTGATGCTCCTAATGAAAAAGAAAGTTTTACCATTGTTCCTTCCAATGATCATCACATATAAAAGATATGTTGATGACATTTTGATAATCTGGAACACTACATGTGACATCAAATTCTTGCAGCATATTTATGAGAATGACCTTCAATTAGACCAGGTAAATGATATAGTGTGTCATTTTTAGATCTCAACATTCATTTTAACAATGGCTGCACCTACACTAATATCTACTACAAATCAAGTCACACACTATTATTTATCCCAGCAAACTAGGCAACCCATTCATTTATAAAATAGCAGTATTCAGAGTCCTTACAAGTAGGGAATTTACTCGTAGTATCTATTTTGCTGATATATTTTGCTGATATAAGAACACTTAGAATACATTGCAACAACTCATGGTTACAAAAAAGGTCTGTTCATAGTCTAACCCATGTCTGCACAAACAGAAACATTGAAAGTACCACCACTAATGACAATGGATCAAGTAAAGAGAACCAAACTCACACTCAATCCTAAATAGTGTTGCCACCTTTTCAAAATCGCTGAGCCGGACAGCAGGTCAGGTTTGTTCAAACAGAAGTTTCTGACACATGCATAATATCATTTTACAATGCGAAGAATAACGTGCATCTAAATCAGTTACTGTTAGGGACTAGGGACTTGTGTAGAAGTAATGTAAGTAACCCTAAATTAAGAAAGAACAGGTACAGATGACTTAGCTCTATTGGATATTGGAGATTGTACGATTGTGAATGCAAAAAAAGAAAAAAAAAAAAAGATTGACAGGTTGCACGCCACACGTCAGTGTAAACAGACTAATGTATCAGAATTGCAGATGAGTTTCAGTGAGTGTGAGTTCTTTCGCTGTTAAAATTGTGTAAATTTGTAAAAATATTTGCAAGAACTTTGTTTCATCGTAATTTCACAATTTCTACGAAATTCCTGGACAAAATTAATAGTTCACTCGGACAGTGAGTCAATTCCCAGACTGTCTGGGTGAAAACCGGACGGGTGGTAACACTAATCCTAAATGCATCATATTTAACTATGACAACTATGAATACTTTAAAAGCAAAGAAATAGCTGAGAACAGAGAGGCCAAGTTTGAGTACAAATGTAATCCCACAATTTACAAATTACTCTGCAATGGATATGAGATAGATAACAGGAAACAGCACAGCCCTGGTGATATATGCTTCCAATAATGCTGTACTGTACATGCTAATCTCAAAAATGCTTCTCTCATCAAAAAAACCAGCAAATAGAGCATATTAGAGCCCTTGCAGCTCTTGAAATTCTTAAATTTGAAATGAGAAGAATATATATTAACTTTAAAGAAAAAAAGAACATATTATATGCCAGGCAATACTTTTATGATAGCTCATGCTCAGCTCTTACTGCACTAAGTGATGCGGTTAGTTATCAAGATTATTTGGGTGAAAACTAATTATCTTGTACTTCAAAAATTAATTTTTAAATTGTATATAACTTAAACTGTTATATAATTTTATATATAATTATGTTACAAAATTTTTTCTCCTTTTTGTAATAGCTCATTGCTCTATTACCCATACTTGATACTGACAAAACATTTACCGCTAATTGACAGCTGTTACTTACCAATGGTATTTGAGTGTACACTATTTCTCTTGTACTTTATATCATAATTTTTAAATTGTGAGCATAGTGCAATAATTTTATATATATTTAAGTTTCAAATCTTTCTTCTCCTTTTTGTAATACATTATTTTTTTTTTCTTTTACATTCCAATATTGGAATGATTAAAAAACCTGAAGATAATAATTTTTAGACAGAAACATGTCTAAAAATTAAGTATATTAAAGTTCTTTGCTGGTGATTAAAGATTTTTAAAGTGTGTAATTATCATTTATATATAACAAGTTTAATGTAGAAGTTGAACATAATTAAATCATATGTTAATGTAAAAATTTAATAGGCTAAAAAATTCAAAGAATGAAAATTTAATAAGATAAAACATAACAAACACATTCAAAATAACCTTGAAAAAGCAACAAAAATTTAATAACAAACGTTTTTGAATGTTTTTAATGACTTTCTTCTAGTAGAATACATAATGGAACGCCAAGACGATAGTTTGGATGATAATATTCTAGAATATAAATTCAAATTTTACCATCTGAATGTTAATATATTGTAAAATGAATGAATAAGTTTGAAAATATTGAGTTCAAAAAGTGATCGCACAGAAATGAAATGATTATTATTATCCAAACTACCACTGTGGGATTCCATTACATATTCTGCTGGAAGAAGGTTGTTAAAAATGTCCAAAAACGTTTTAGCTATTAAATTTTTGCTGCTTTTTCAAGGTTATTTGAGTGTTTTTGTTATCTTTAAATGGCAACTCTGAATTACTTTTAAGATAAAACATTTTTTGAGATTAAGTCTGTCTCATTATCAGATTGACAGCACAGGAGTCATTATTTATAAATAAACAAACTAAAACAGAAAGACCAGCTCGATGGGTATAAAAAAAAGGCAACTGCCTCAAATGGCAAAATGGTGGCAATATTTTAAAATTTTCCAGAGCGACCCCTGAAACTTATGGAATTATAGAATAGAAATAAAGCATTTTGTAATACATAATAATAATAATAATAATAATAAGTATTACAAAAAAAGGAGAGAAAAAATTTAAAACTTAAATATATATAAAATTAAAACTGATAAAAGCAAAACATTTGTAAAAATTTTCTTCGCAGCTTGCGTCCAAACAGCTTGACGTGTGGCATGTGATTGATATTTGTTGCTAAAGAAGTGTTTCAATACATTATTTTTTTTTTCTCTCTCTCTCNTTATAGAATAGAAATAAAGCATTTTGTAATACATAATAATAATAATAATAATAATAATAATAATAATAATTTGCAATTATAATTAAAAATGAACATACTTATCTCTAAGGAATAGATTGTCAAAAGAGGCACCAAAAAACAGGACACCAGACAGATCTATCAGTATTTAGGAAAATCTAAACTATTTAAATATATATTAATGATAACAATAGATATCAATTGATAAAGTTTTAAATAGAACACAAAACCACAAATTAGAATATAAAAGTCTTTGTTCTAATCTTTATTTTTGTTATTCTGGATTGATACTTAATAAAAGCCTTATAATAAAAATTAAAGTTCTTATGTTTTAGCAATTTTGTTTCCTTTTATATTTTCTGTTTAAAATTTTATTATAATAGATGACTATTTATACATTTTATACATAAAATGCAAAATAATTACACCATATTCATGTATTTTATAATAATTTAGATTTATATTCAAAAATACTTCATTATTACAGACTAATGTGTTGATATATTGTTAACAATTCCACAGTATTGCCTAAACTTTTCAATTAGTGGACCAGATACAATTTGACCTATTGACTGCTGATATGGCCCAAAAACCAGTTTCCTTCCATTAGTCACTCAGCAAAGTATTTGCAGTGAAACAAACTTCCAGCAGTAAAAATGAACTTTAACAGCTGTTACTTACCAATGGTATTTGAGTGTATGCTATTTCTCTTGTACTTTAAATCATAATTTTTAAATTGTGAGCATAGTGCAATAATTTTATATATATTTAAGTTTCAAATTTTTCTTCTCCTTTTTGTAGTACATCATTGTTTTTTTTTTTAACATTTCAATATTGGAATGATTCTTCAATTTCCACTGACAATTATTAATTTTTTTATGTTCATAAGATATTTTTGTGTCCTATAATGAAAATATATTTCATTTCTTTTCATGTTTCAAAGCATTGTATATTAGAGAGGTTGCGGCCAACGTTTTCAACGCAAAAACGTGTATGTCGGACATTCAGCGCCGCTTTCCTATAAGCCTAGAAGTTTGACAATGGTGTTTGGATAGTCAGTGGAATCATACTCGACGTCCCAAACACCATTGCCAAACTTCTAGGCTTACAGGAAAGTGGCGCTGAACGTCCGACGTACACGTTTTCGCGTTGAAAACGTCAGCCGCAACCTCTCTAATAAATATATTTTTACCAGTTAATGGCATTTAAGTTGATAATTACTGTGAACTAATTCTCTAAATTCTATCATAGTATTTTAAAAAACTGCTAACTTTTTACTTTTAAATATCTCACAAAGACTTATAATTGTATGAAGTAAAAAAGTTAAGACCTTTTAAAACTTCTCAAAAAAAAAAAAAAAGCAACCACAAGTATCTTTCTCAATCTTTTACTGATACTTTCTCGTGGTTGCTTTTTTCATAAAGTTTTAAAGCTTCTTTACCTTTTTAAAATATACAATCTTTTTACCCTATATAAATATACTGATTCCATTGTTTTAATTTTTTACAAATAATTTGTTGAAACAGAAACAAATTTTTAAAATTTAAAATTAATAATAATTTAAAATGAGTTTATTTCATAATTTAAAAACTATTAATTAAATATTGTATTATTTAAAAAGAAGGATACAGACAAAACTTGTTGTTAATTGAGCAGCAAGGGTACCAACTGGTATAGATTTCTGGGCATCAGCCAAATCACCCGATCTATTGGATCCAGCCATTATTCCTTAAAATACATAAGAAGATACAATAGTAAATTTTCTTTATCATTTATATCCTATAACATAAGTTTAGTGAACACACAACACATTTTTGGTAATTATGTAAAATTTTTTAAAAATTAAACATATTTTCTCCATTTATTTAATATTAATGATGTAAGAAATATACACCCTGTCAAAAAGATTGAAATAAATTCTATAATGAATCTAAGTTTAAAAATATTTATTCAAATATTGTGAAAATGTTACCAAACATACTAGATAACATTCTTAATGTAATCTATATATATATAAAACTAGTTGTACCCGGCCACACATTGCTGTGGCTTAAAATGTATCTATTATAAATATATAACACTCCCCACGGGAGGGAATTTTGAAAAATCCCTTCTTAGTGTACATTCTCTTGATGTACCCTATTAAAATGCAATCAAAAACGCAAAAACCGCATCTAAAATAGTATAAAAGAAACTGAGTTCTTCACGGTAAGCCTTAATTTTGTCCCTCTCCCCTGCAGGGGAGGAAATTTCAACATCTATATAATATACAAGTTCGAACACGTGCACTGTGTATCTCGCTGACCACGCAACTACACCGTGCGGTTACCTATCTCGTATACTTACACGTCTTGCCCTCGCCACCTGCTGACACCAAAAATATAATGCTTACCTAGATGATACTTTTTAATTTATATGAATGTTTAACAAAATAATATAGAGACTATGTCCACCCTGAAGGCCCGTTCTAAATATTGGTGAAAGAATTTTTGAAATCAGATGAGTAGTTTCTGAGATTTCCTCCTACATCCAAACTTACAAACTTTACCTGTTTATAATATTAGTATAGAAGTATAGATTACATGTCCTGATTGACTGATTCATTATTGCCCATAGCAAACTGCTGAACCTAAAGAGGTGAAATTTGGTACACAGTTAGGGTACATCATGAAAATGCACACTAAGAAGGGATTTTTCGAAATTCCCCCCGACAGTGGAGTGGGAGAGAATTAAGGCTTAACCTGAAGAATGGCTTCTACTGTACTATTTTAGATGCAATTTTTTGTTTTTGATAGCAATAACTTAATTTCCAAATGTACAATATTTACCAAATCATCCAAATCATTTGCCAGATCAATGCTCGGCTCATTTGCTAGCGCATTAATAAAGCAAAAATATGCTTTTTAATTTAAAAACAAAAAGTTTAATTTTATAAAACAATCAAAAATAACCTGTCTAAATAATAGTTCCATTCAAAGCACACACTCCTAGATTTTAAATGGGTCTTACCTGATTTAGATATTAATTTTTTCTGGAATGTATTGCATTCTAATGTATAAATTACATCACAATTGCTTTAAAATTAAATATCATTTCATAAACATTTTTTATTAAGTGGAAAGATGTAAAATATTAAATACTGAGGAAATTGTTGTGTTATGAATTGTGTTGTGTGTTTAAGATCAAAGCATGGGATCAAGATGTCTCAAGAATGGAATCTGTAGACTAAAAAGAAACCATCACATGGTAATAAATTTTTTAAAAGTTTCAGAGAATTACAAAATGGAAATAAGCTCTGTGCCCTGTTGCATAAAAATTACAAACTACAAAATGTGTAATACTTGTAGTTTATAACAAGTAATTGTAACTTGTTACTGATTATCAGTAATTTTATGCAATCAAAATTGCTTATGAGTAATAGCTTGTAACCTGTTACAAAACTTTTTATTCAACACATTTTGTTTGTAATTTGTAACCTGTAAAGCTTGTGACAATTACAAGCATTTTATTCAATAAGACATGCAGGCAAGAAAGTTTTGACTCCATAAGATAAATAGCACATTTTGAAAATTGCAAGCAATAGTTCAAAAGCATAGTGTCAAATCACTAAAGAATTTGTTGTAGAAAATCATATTCAAACTGTCTAGAAAATGATCCAAAAAGCTTCACATTTACAACATAAAATGAAACAGAAGCCATTACCATTAATTAGTCACAAACAAGTTAGATTGAACTTTGCTAAGAAGACATCAATGGAAAAAAGAGTGAAAATATATTCAACAAAAAATAATTTAACCTTAATGATCCCAATAGTTACACTTATTTCACAAATTGCTTAAAAAGATCATTCTACAGTGAGCCACATTCATGTGGCTTGCTGAGTGATGACATCATAACTTACTTTAACTCTTTCAATGTGCAATCTGCCTGTGATGTCATTACCTTGCTCCTAAAAGCTCCTCCCATTTCCCCATTCTTTGCAGAGGAACTTTATGATCACACTGTATAAAAGTGAGAAATGGGTGGAAAATCTGTTTTAGTCTGGGATGGACATATTGAAATTGTGTTTTTGTTCCTCAAAAATAAATTCTCAACATTACACACAAATTCTTTTCAAGCATTTACTTCCCCAAGGTGAAAAAATTAATGGAAGGAATTGTCATTTCAACAGGCTACTGCTGCAATCCACTACTCAATACAAGCAAACTATGGTATGGTTCCAGGTATACAACATCAAAACTCTTGAGTGGCCTGCACCTTCTCCTAATATTATCATCATTTGAAGTGCACGGACAATTTTTCCAAGGATTGTTTGTGCAGAAAGATGACAGTATCTCAATGTTGAGCTGCCGAAAGAAACCATTCAGAAAGCATGGGAGCAGAGTGACCAATCAAAAATGAAAATTCTTTTTTAATTCAATGGCAGAATAAGTTTTTGAGCTTGCAACTCAAAATGGGGACATACTCATTATTATGATATAAAATAGTTATAATGCTTTGTTACGTGTAAAATAAACACATGATTTTAGTGAAATTATTGGAACTATCAGTTTGGGAGCTTGTTTCTGATCATTTTGTAAAATTAAACTGGACTGCAATTTGAAAAAATTGTGGACCTATAAATTTCCATTGTTGTCAGTCTGTCTATCCTTCCTTAATCTCAAGAGTAGTGATAGATGAACATGGAGACCCGATATAGAAATCTTAGGGGCAGGAGGTTCAATTAACTATATACAAAACTTCTGGTCTAGACTGCAAGTCATGTGATTTAATTCAAAAATTTTCCCAAGAACAGAATTACATAGATGGCCAACATGATTCTGTTGTTATCAGGAAAAGTATAATGTACAATGGCATAATACTACTAATCTGAGGTGGAGAGCATTTATTTTAAATTAAATAAATAAATAAAATGATTAAAAATTGCAGCCTGGCATTGTGACGATGTCACAATAAATAAATGCTCATCTTTTTTTAAAATTAATACAGTAGAGCATCATTTATCTGAAACGTCGGTTATCCAAAGGAATTCCAGTCGACAAATTTAAATTTTTGCCAGTGCTGTGGCGCTGTAATCTTTGGCTATGTCTTCGGCTACTCAAATATTTTACGTTTTTAATACTAAATTAACTTCTGAAGTATAATTTTTTATTGTTTTTTTATTTTTCAATATATTTATTTTGTTTGTACAAAATAAAAAAAAAATTTTTAACGATA